>NC_137326.1:26771060-26994610 GCF_965287045.1 Carcharhinus amblyrhynchos
TGATTGTCCCATCATGACCCACAATGTTTCTGGCGGGTTGAGGTGGGAGATGCGCGTCGCCGCCTTGTACCGGGATTTGCGCACGTGCATCTCCCAGAATGGGCGAACAGTCGCCAGTCAGACCATGCTGGAAACTGGCAGGAAGGCAGGTAAATAATTTGAATCTTATTTTAAAATGTATTTTAAATATGCTTAGCAGGTCATTATCAGGAACTTTCAGGTTCCAAACGAATCTCCCACCCCGCCAGGAGTACTTCATTCTGGTGGGGTTCAGACTAGCTCCCCACGTTCACGGAACTAGTGGGAGACGCCGCTGGAATGAAGGGGGACAATGAGGGCCCCCCGGGGGTTGGGCAGCAGGGGTGTGGTGCCCCCTGGGCAGTACCAACATGCACCCCCTGGCATTACCCAAGGGAGAAGTGCCCATGCCTGGGAGCCCATCTGGCATCAGGTAGTGCTGAGGAGGCAGGGCTACAGTAGTGACTGAGTGTCGAAAGATTGCGATGCAGAGTGTGTCTGAGAGACTGGCATGGTTCACACCATGTTTTCTGCTGTTATGACACTTGGAAATATATTGGGAATATCCTACCCTTTGTGTCAGTTTGAGGAAATAGATTGTTCACAATCATAACGCCTAAGAGGCTCTCCAGCCCAGGGAAACGTTTCCTCTATGGGAGGAGTAAACTAGAGAAATGGGTGTGTTCCACTACACCCCACAAGGAAAATTGTTGTGTCCTTGGTCTGGACTTACTAGCATCACTCTCAAAATAATCCCCAAAGGCCACGTTATCATCGTCTAACAACAGCTACACTCTGGCCTCTTCTCCCCCATTTGTGGATGAGGTGAGCTGGCAGTATTGAAATGAAGCCTGATGGTTAAACGTATCATAGTCCCTTCCTGCCTTTAGTGGGTGGGAAATCAGCTTGCCAGAACAGTCTCTAAACTGCTGAGGTAAAATCTACCCTGTCATGTGTTTTGCTGCAGTACTGGAATAGGGCTTGAATCAGATGGATTTTGAGATGAGAGTGACTACCATCTAAACTAAGTTAATGTTTAGAGATACCATATTCTAACTCTGTACTTCTAGCAGGCATTTGGAGTCTTCAGAAAATCAGGTACAGTACAACAAATTGCTGCTATCTACTTTATAAATATAAGTTCCCAGCTGCAAATATGAGGTCAAACAGTTGTTGTTTGTTTGTGTAAATAAAACCATTTAAAAAATCAAAATGGTTCTTGAAAGTGAATATTTTATGAAGATACCGGGGCGGTTTTCCAGTCCTGTTCACAGCAGGCTCAAATCCTGTTATCCAAGTCCATCTGATTCAAGCCCCATCTTGCAAGAAGGCCATAACAAGATTTGTGAATGGCGATCTGAGAATGAGATCTTTCCCTGTCCTCCCCCCCCATCAGCAATGTCATGCCCAGCAAGGGCGTGAACCTGATTATCATGGATTAACATACATTTAAACATTTGAAAATACGTTTAAGCTGTTGCTTCCAGGTTCATTGTGTATACGTCCCCACCAGCAGGAATCATTCCTGGTTTCCAAAAATGGAAACCCATCATGATGACCACATCGGGGCACAGTGTAGCCCCCAGGTGGTCAGGAACATGGCAGGACACTGTCCCCTTGCTCCCTGGCACTGGCAGGGGTGAGGCCTATAGGGGGCAGGATATATGGGGGATAGGGCCTATCTGCAACCCAATAGCAGGAATTTACTTCACATGGGGGCAGGCGTGGGTGGGTGCTGTTGCCCCAATGCCAGCAATTGTGGGGCTAGGGTTGGGATGGGGGTTGAGGTTCAATGCCCCAAAGATGCAATGCCAGTGAATGGGAGGGTGGGGTTCTTTAAAGTTAGTTTGAAGTTGGGATCTGTATGGATCTGGCCTTGCTAGTGTCTTAAGGCTCTCACGAAACATGTCCCCCCTGCTTTAAAGTAGTAAAGTGACATAAGATCTAGGGAGGTAACCTGCCTGTTGATCTGGTGAGAAACACGTCAGTTTTCATTCAGATCCTGACACTTTGCCATTTCTTGGGGAAATTCCGCCGTAGCCATGTAGAAAAGCCTTTCTTTATACTGAATTTATTTGCTTTTAACAATACCAGGTTAAAGTCTAAAGGTTTATTTGGTAGCGCAAGTTTTTGGAGCACTGCTCTTTCATCAGGTGAGTCCTGAAAGCTCTCCGAAAGCTTGTGCTATCAAATAAACCTGTTGGATTTTAACCTGGTATTGTGAGACTTCTCACTATGCCCACCACCCATCCAACGTTAACATCTCCACATCATTTGTTTTTAAAGCATCTTAGTAATAAACTATGTCTTATATATGAAATAATGATACACGTATTTTGATTTATTTGTCTCAATATTGTACCCAGAGACTCTTAGGAACATAGAAACTAGAAGCAGGAGTAGGCCATTTGGCCCTTCAAGCCTGCTCCATCATTCATTTTAACCATGGCTGATCATCAAATTCAATATCCTGATCCCCCTTTTGCCCATATCCCTTGATTCCTTGAGGCAGCAGAGCTATATCTAATTTCTTCTTGAAATCAGACAACATTTTGCCTCAATAACATTCTCCACCCTCTGGTTGAAGAAATTTCTCCTCACCTCAGTTTGAAAAGGTTTACTTCTCATCCTCAAACTATGACCCTTAGTTCCGGATTCCCCCACCATTGGGAACATTCTTTCTGAGTCTATTCTGTCTAACCTTGTTAGAATTTTCTAGGTTTCTATGGGATCCCATCTCTCTCTTCTAAACGCCACTGAATATAATCCTAAGCAACTTAGTCTCTCCTCTTATGGCAGACCTACCCAGAGATTCTTCTCCCGCTTCAGGCAATATTAAGGCATATGATTGTTGGCCAAAAGTTAGAGTGGATTCTGGGTGTGCGGGGTTTTTGCTGTTTCAGTGCAAGAATAGCAAGTTGTAATGAAGGGACAAATACGTCTGCTGTCCAAACCGTACCACGTCCTGGATGCAGCTTGGAGCCAGGCAGTCCTGGGAATTCAAACTGAGGCATATGCAGTAAGGCTTAACATTAGTGTTGTGTAATAGATATGTGATACATGGGACAGACTTTGGTTAAAAACAAATGGAGCTTTATTAATAGTGTGCCATCTCTACCATCGCTGTTTCTTATCTCTGTTTCCTGTGTTAAATAATTTCCATTGCATACATCAATACAGCCTAGCTTTGCATTAACCATTAAGAATAAATACAAATACTTAACATTTCCTCCCTCCTTAAAGTAAATACCCCCAAACAAGTTCAAAATAAGTTCAATATGAACAATGGTCAATAGATTAGTCAGACACCCTGCAGGTCGTCACTATTGGAATGTCACAGTGTCATCATCTTCACATTGATGGGAACCTCTGGCATCTTTGTCTTTCTATTAATGTCAATGGTGGTTGATTTGACCGGTATTCAAATTAGTACAAGAGATTGTTTCAGCATTGAACAAAATATAAGATGTTACTTTGCTCAGTGGTGTCTGATTGTTTAAGGATTCTAGGAAGGTTCAAGACAGAACTTTGCAAGTCTGATCCTGAATTTTCAGCAGGCTCCAGGTTTGGTGAATCTGTTTTTTCAGCCAATAACTGGTCTGCATACATCGTCCAGATAATGTCATTTATGGTATGGATAGTATAAGAGACAGGTCCAGCCTGCACAAGGAAGATGGCAGGAATGTGTTTCTCCACTGTGGAGTTGTTTTGAGCCAAAACTCCTTGTCCTTGGTGGAAAACTTTGTGTTTCACTTGCCTTCTCACCATTCCACTTGCGCTTGTTGCTGTCACATAATCTCCTTAGTTTGTGGCAGTTTCAAGAGATTGAATGTGACCCTATTCCCATAACCCACAGGACTTATACATCCCTGGGCACGAAGGGGCAATTTAGCATGACCAATACACCTAACCTGCATGTTTTTGAACTGTGGGAGGAAACCGGAAACCCATGCAGACACAGGGAGAACATGTAAGTTCCAAAACAGACAGTCACCCGAGGCCAAAATCAAAGCTGGGTCATTGATGCTGAAAGGGAGCAGTGCGAACAACTGTACTACCATGCCATCCTAATGAGGTAGATGTCATCACAGCAACCTCTGGCAATTTGGCGTCAGTATCAACCATTACTAAGAACATATGTCCTTCAAAAGGCCCTGGAATATCCACATGCCCAAGTTGCCAACCCTCTTCAGATCATTCCCTTGGATGCAGCAGTGCTAAGGGTTGCAGGTTTTTTACCTTCGCACAAGAAGAACATGTTCCCATTTTCTCCTCAATTTCTGCATCCAGCCTAGGCCATCAGAAATAACTTCTTGCTATTTCCTTCATGTTACAATTGTGCAATGACCTCAAGTAACTTAACCTAACTCCTGCTTCCTCCATTGTGGCGGAATGATCATTCTGAGCCCCCACAGCAGACATGTGACTGCACTGTCAACTCCAATCTCCTGGAATACTAAGGTTTCTGGTTAGGTATTAGTTCCAAACTCTTTCTTTATAAAACCATATCTATCACTTCTGAGAGCCCAAGATTGCACTGAGTATGTTTTCTCACTTGCCTAGAAGTGATAGGTGTGTTGTCTACTTGTTCAAAGTAGAAGATGTTCCCCTTCAAGCATCCTGATGAACTACCTGGTAGTGGCAATCTTAAATGTCCATCCTCATTACAATGTAAGCTTGATTGTCAGTACTTAATGGTATAAGTGTGTGCAGACGAAATCAATGCCCATCTTTTCATTCTATTTGCTGCAACTGACAGAATTTTCATGTGTGATCCAAAAATGGTAGTGACTGGATGATGGTTCATTGGCAATGTAACTCTCTCGCATACAGGAACTGAAGGAATTTTGTGACTTTGAAAGTGATCCGAGTGATACCTATTCAATCAGGGCATAATTACCATCAGCTTTTCTCAAGTTTCAAGAAGCAAAAGCAATCTGTCTTTCATCACTTGATTGCATGATATGGGAGACCATCGCTCCCACACCATAGGAAAATGCATCACAAACTAATAATGTGTTATTGCATTGATCCGACCATTTCCACATTTTGTTCTGGCACAGGAGATCATGTAATGGTTTCATAATTAACATAGAAATATAGAAACATAGAAACATAGAAGATTGGAGCAAGAGGAGGCCATTGGCCTTTCGAGCCTGCTCCGCTATCCATTATGATCGTGGCTGATCATCCAACTCAATAGCTTAATTCTGCTTTTCCCCCATAACCTTTGATTCCATTCGTCCCAAGTGCTACATCCAGCTCCCTCTTGAATACATTCAATGTTTTGGCATCAACTATTTCCTGTGATAATGAATTCCATAGGTCACCACACATTGGATGAAGAAATGTCTCCTTACCTCCATCCTAAATGGCCTACCCTGAATCCTCAGACTGTAACTCCTGGTTCTGGACTCTCCCACCATCAGGAATACTTTCCCTGCATCTACCCTGTCTAATCCTGTTGGAATTTTATAAATCTCTGAGATTCCTTCCCCCCCGCCGCATTCGGCTGAACTCCAGCGAAACAGTCTTAACTAGTTAATCTTTCCTCATACATCAGTCCCACCATCCCTGGAATCAGCCTGATAGACCTTCGCTGCAGTCCCTCAAGAGCAAGAACATCCCTCCTCAGAAAAGGAGACCAAAACTGCACACAGTATTCTTGGTGTGGCCTCACCAAGGCCCTGTTTAATTGTTGTCAAGTTTGGGACAAATCTTCCATAGTAATTCACAATCCAGAACTTGTTAATGTTCTAATATGCAAGAGCCTCTGTAATGGCCTTTACATTAGAAGGAGATTTGTGAAGACCAGTAGCATCAATCATATGCCCCTAATTCTCAACAGAGGATTGGGAAAATAAATTCATTTGTTCTTACAGACTCATAGACCATGGTTTTCTGGAGAGTGGAATCCAAGTTTCAAAGGTGCTCCTCCAATGACTAGTATGCCATCCAGATAGCATTAGATCCTGCTCAGTGCACACAGGAACTGATCCATTGCCCTTTGAAACAATGTAGGGATAGATGTGATACAAAACAGCAATCTTTGTTACTGGAACAAGTATTGGCATGTCACGATTGTCAGACATTCCTATGATTTGTCCACATTCATTTGCAAGCAGGCCTGGCTCAAATCAATTTTGACCTGCCAATCCCTCAAACAAGCCTTCAATGCAAGGAAATGGGCACTGTTCAATAAATAACGTTGGATTTATGGTGACCTTGACGTCTCTGCAAATCCTTCCAGATCCTTCTCTCCTGATGATTGGAACAATAGGCGTGACCTATTCACTGATACTGACAGGCTCCAGAACTCCAGTTGCTCCAAGTCAGCCTTCACCTTCGGTTGAACAGCACATGGTACAGACCTCGCATTCAAGCATTTTGCATGGCTTCCCTCTTTTATTTGCAGTTTGACTGTAATGTCTTTCATGTTCCATAATTCTCCATCAAAAATAACAGTATGATTCTTTAAAATTTTCATGAGGCCTGATTCTCCATTGGTCATTGTGTTGAATTCAGCCCAGTTCAGGAAAATCTTCTCCAGCCATGTATGACCCATCAAAGCTGGATAGTTTCCTTCGCTATGTGTAGTGACATATTTGCTATTTGCCCATTTAGTTGCATAGCCATTTCAATGTGACTATTAAGAGGAACCACTTCATTTGTGTATGTCTTCAGCACTATCATTGATAATTTTAAGGGAATGTGTTGGAGTTTCTCACTGTAAGTAGTCTCTGGCACCAGTGAGACTGCTGCCCCAGTGTCAACTTCTATCTTTACTTGCTGTCCACCTAGCAATGGAGTGACTCAATATTTGTGTGTAGTACCAGTGACAACTAGAACATTTAGTGATAACTTTTCTTATGACTGTGAGTCTCTTTGCTCTTTTTGGACATTTCTCCTTTTACTTTGTTTAAGTGCTGCCATATTTTGCTCATGTTTCTTATTTTTATTCATAGCCTGTTTTTGCTTTCTGTAGGCATGCTCCGTGTCGTGTTTTTTCCACAGCTTCAATTTTCCATGTCTTTATACCAGCATTCAACAGCAGAATGTCCTGACTTTGCATTCAGGCTGTATGTATGAGTCTTGGCAGTTTTGTTTAGAAACAGTGATTTCAATTGCCTTTTGCAGAGTAAGATTGCTCAGTTAATAGACATTTTTGTGTCACTTCACTGCGTAGACCACAAACGAATCTGTCCTGAATAGTGTAATTGAGCACATCTCCAAACTCACAATATTCTGCAAATCTTTTAAGCACTGTGACAAATTGCGTGATTAATTCTCCCTCCTTTTAGTTTCTTCTATGGAATCTAAAGCGTTCTGCAATCACCAACGGTTTCAGTGAAAAATGTGCTTGTAGAATGTCCACAATTTTGTATGTTTTATTGTTAGGTTTGTTGGTTGCACTAAACTATGGAGGAGATTAAAAGATTTTCTCTCCATCATGTTCAGGAAAGTGGGCAGCATAATATATTCAGATAATTTGTTTGCCTGCACAAAATATTCAAAATGCTTGATATTACAGCTCCATTGCTAACACCGTAATTCTGGGCTACATGTTTTCTTCCTCCTTGTGTGTTTGGGAACAACAAAAAATGCAGTGCACTTTTGAAAGTTGCAGCTGAAATACAAGTGAATTTTATGTTGTGAAAATATGAAAAAAAGAAAATCTCTAAATTTGTAATTTATTGTTAAAACTTTGAAGGTGTTTAAATTTAATTTTAAAATTTTTCTTTTATATGTTGCTTTTGTCACTGGCTTTGTGACATGCTTATCGGATTTTTTCTTGTGCCTTTCAGGAAACAGTGGAATATGCCTTCCTTATAATTTTTACAATTGAAACATTTTTGAAGATTATAGCATATGGACTGATGTTACATCCCAACGCTTATGTAAGAAATGGGTGGAATTTGATGGACTTCGTAATTGTAATCGTGGGGTAAGTGTAACTTTTAATGCCATATGATGCAACTAAACATTATAACTTCTTTGGAGGTTATTTAAATGATCTGCATTGAAATTCAGGAAGTTATGAAATTCAAGGTGGGTGGCTTATTGCCATAGAAACCACGTAATCTACTTACATAATTTGAATATTCTATTGTTGGTTACTTTCCTTCGTGGTGTTGTTGCTACATCAATGAGAAATATAAATATATTTTAGTGACAGTGGCTCTGTGGAACATGAGCCTGCTGTCATCTCTCTTCCCACCCCTGCCTCTCTGTCAATGTCATTCCACACTGGGAAGAATGGCCTCCAAACTCTGCAAAATCATATGCAAAGTTGGTGCCAGATTTGTCCATTCATGACAGCTTTGTGGCAGGCCTGATGATGCACAAGTATTTCCGTATGCGTGCCCATTAACTGCACTGTTATTGCCTGTCTGCCAGCCAGCCTAGCTTGCTGCTCCCTGAGATTGCACAGTCTCTATCTGAGTCTTCAGGGGTCAGATTTGCTATTAGTTGTCCTGCATGACCAGCCGCTATCTCCCCAAGTTTAAGTTAGCAGCCTTTCACCAGCCATACCACCAGTGCTTCTTGGCACTGTGTAAGGTTACTTGGATAAGTTAAAGCACACAGCGGACAAGCAGGAAGGGATGCACAAGGATAATTAGTTGATATGGCAAGGCATGATTTTATTTATAAAGCTGATTTTGAATGTTGATTTTATGATGGTTAGTATTTTGCATTATGGCTAAGTGAGTGTTATGGTGGTGAGAAACAGAAGAGTTCAGGGCTTGATTTTAGAAACAATCTCCTAATTAGCTACCTCTGCATTTGCCATCATATATGGGGTGGTGGATGGGTTCTGTGTGCTGTCAATCCAGTCAGAGGCTGGGAGCTCTGGAGCCATGGTAGTTCCACTATAAATGGTGAACATTGCTGAGGCATGCCAGGGTGTAGAGAGCTTTCGGAGACGTTCATGAAGCGATGAATGTCAAAGCCAATAAATTCCTTGAAACAAAGATTAACTCTTCTGTGAGAATCATTTGGGCCAGAGTTGAGCCTTTCCCTTCCAGCTACGCCCTCATTAGGGCATGTAACCTCTGTCCAATGGTTCATCAGTCTGCCTATTTCGGCTTCATCCAATGAGCTGACCACAAAATCGGCCCTTATTTGGGCTTTGATCAACTTAAGGTGTGCCCCGCCCCACCCCCACAACCTCCCCGCTAATGTGGATCCCCACCGTCTCTGAGAAAATTTCCTAGTTGATAGAATGCATCAAGGAGCTGTCCCACTGTCTCTAACCCCGACATCATTTTCATATTCCCCTTCCAACTTTGTCGCCATGGAGTCAAGAAAGCCTAGCCTGAGGTGCATGGCTGTTGGTGATTGGAGAATTAGCTTTGCATTTACTGGTAATACAGTTAGATACAGCAATTAGAAAGCCAGCATAGAATTAGAAAGCCAGCATAGCCAGCATGTTGGCTTTCTCCTCCCAGTTTTTTCTTCTTTTTCTTAACTTTTCTCCTCTTCTTCCTCATGCTACTCCTCAGCAAGTCACTGTGTAACTGGTGACAAGGACGGTGTCCTCAAAATGGCAAGTCCAGCATGTAGTGGACTACCGCAATTCTTGACACATGGAGGAGCAATCTTACTGTTGTGCCAGCTGGCTGATGGGTGGAGTGAACCAGTAAGATCACGCAAGAGCCAGGAGTATTGTGGGGAAGGCAGACGAGTTGAGGGTGTGGATTGACACATGGAATTATGACATTATAGCCATTAATGAAACTTGGCTACAGGAGAGGCAGGACTGGCAGCTCAACGTTCCTGGGTTCCAATGTTTCAGACGTGATAGAGGCAGAGGGATGAAGGGAGGGTGGTGGCATTGCTAGTCAGGGAAAATTTTGCAGCAGTACTCAGGCAGGACAGATTAGAGGGCTTGTCTACTGAGACCATATGGGTGGAGCTGAGAAACAGGAAAGGTATGACCACTTAATGGAGTTGTATTATAGACCAACCAATAGTCAGCAAGAACTGGAGGAGCAAATCTGCAGAAAGATAACAGCCAACTGTTGGAAACATAAAGCTGAGATAGTAGGGGATTTTAATTTTCCACATATAGATTGGGACTCCCATACTGTTAAAGGTCTAGAAGGGGTGGAGCTTGTAAAATGTGTTCAGGCAAAACTTTCTGAATCAATATATAAAGGTACCAACTAGAGAGGATGCAATATTAGATCTCCTATTAGGAAATGAGTTAGGGCAAGTGACGGAAGTGTGTGTGGGGAACACTTTAGTTCCAGTGATCATAATGCCATTAGTTTTAACTTGATCATGGATAAAGATAGATCTGGTCCTCGGGCTGAGATTCTGAGCTGGAAAAAGGCCAAATTTGAAGAAATGAGAAAACAATCTAAAAAGTGTGGATTGGGACAGGCTGTTCTTTGGCAAGGATGTGATTGGTAAGTGGGAGGTCTTCAAAGGAGAAATTTTGAGAGTGCAGAGTTTGTATGTTCCTGTTGGGATTAAAGGCAAAGAAAATAAGAATAAGGAACCTTGGTTCTCGAGAGATATTGCACATTTGATAAAGAAGAAGAGAGAGATGTATGACATGTGTAGGCAACAGGGAACAAATAAGATGTTTGAGGAGTATAAAAACTACTTAAGAAGGAAATCAGGAGGACTAAACGAAGACATGAGAATGCTTTGCAGTCAAGGTGAAGGATAATCCTTAGAGCTTCTACAGGCATATTAAGAGCAAAAAGACAGTAAGGGACAAAATTGATCCTCTTGAAGATCAGAGTGGTTGGCTTTGTATGGAACCAAAAGAAATGGGGGAGATATTAAATGGGTTTTTTGCATCCGTATTTACTAAGGAAACTGGCATGCAGTCTACGGAAATAAGGCAAACAAGTAGGGAGGTTGTGGAACCTGTACAGATTAAAGGGGAGGAAGTGCTTGCTGTCTTGAGGCAAATCAGAGTAGATAAATCCCCAGGACCGGACAGGGTATTCCCTCCCTTGAAGGAGACCGGTGTTGAAATTGCAGGGGCCCTGGCAAATATATTTAAAATGTCGGTATCCAAGGGTGAGGTGTCGGATGATTGGAGGATAGCTCATGTTGTTCCGTTGCTTAAAAAAGGCTCAAAAAGTAATCCGGGAAATTATCAGCTGGTAAACTTGACGACAGTAGTAGGTAAATTATTGGAGGAGTACTAAGAGATAGGATCTACAAATATTTGGATAGACAGAGACTTATTAGGGAGAGTCAACGTGGCTTTGTGCGTGGTAGGTCATGTTTAACCAATCTATTAGAGTTTTTCGAGGAGGTTACCTGGAAAGTGGATGAAGGGAAGGCAGTGAATGTTGTCTACATGGACTTCAGTAAGGCCTTTGACAAGGTTCAGCATGGGAGGTTATTTAGGAAGGTTCAGTTGCTAGGTATACATGGAGAGGTAGTAAATTGGATTAGACATTGGCTCGATGGAAGAAGCCAGCGAGTGGTAGTAGAGAATTGCTTCTCTGAGTGGAGGCCTGTGACTAGTGGTGTGCCACAGGGATCAGTGCTGGATCCATTGTTGTTGTCATCTGTACCAGTGATCTGGATGATAATGTGGTAAATTGGATCAACAAATTTGCTGATGATACAAAGATTGGAGGTGTAGTGGACAGTGAGGAGGGTTTTCAAAGCTTGCAGAGGGAGTTGGACCAGTTAGAAAAATGGGCTGAAAAATGGCAGATGGAGCTTAATGCAGACAAGTGTGAGGTATTGAACTTTGGAAGGACACTGAAGAATGTAGTAGAACAGAGGGATTTGGGAATACAGATGCATAAATCTCTAAAAGTGGTGTTGCAGGTAGATAGGGTCGTAAAGAGTGCTTTTGGAACATTGGCCTTTGTAAATCAAAGTATTGAGTATAAGAGTTGGAATGTTATGGTGAGGTTGTATAAAACATTGGTGAGGCCGTATTGTGTGCAGTTTTGGTCACCTAATTAAAGGAAGGATATTAATAAGGTTGATATTATTAACAGGTTTACAAGGATGTTGCCGGGACTTGAGAAACTGAGTTACAGAGAAAGGTTGTATAGGTTAGGATTTTATTCCCTGGAGCATAGAAGAATGAGGGGAGATTTGATAGAAGTGTATAAAATTATGATGGGTATAGATAGAGTGAATGCAAGCAGGTTTTTTTCCACTGAGGCTAGGGGAGACAAAAACTAGAGGACATGGGTTAAGGGTGAAGGTGGAAAAGTTTAAAGGGAATATTAGGGGAGGCTTCTTCACATAGAGAGTGGTGGGAGTGTGGAATGATCTGCCAGATGAAGTGGTGAATGCGGGCTCACTTTTAACATTTAAGAACAACTTGGACAGCTTCATGGATGAGAGGGGTGTGGAGGGATATAGTCCAGGTGCAGGTCAGTGGGACTAGGCAGAAAAATGGTTCAGCACAGCCAAGAAGGGCCAAAGGGCTTGTTTCTGTGCTGTAGCATTCTGTGGTTCTATTGTTCTAAGAACCGAGAAATCAGCTTCACGCTTGATTTCTCATCCCTCGCGATCTTACTGGCACTGGTTATTCGGCGCAATCAGTCTTGTATTCATTTTCAGCGCGAGGCTGAATAATTTATTTAAATTATATTTAAATATATTTTGAATTGAATTACTGAGCTTGGGACATTATCATCTGCGCTCACTTGTCTCTGTGGCCTTGCTCGGAGAGATTCTGTCTGGCGAAAATCACAGATGGTCACCAGGAACAGGGATCAGATGTGATGGCTTTGCCAGTAGAACTGGAGGCCATTGAGACCTCCGGGAGAGGTCAGAGGAAAAGGGATTTTGCCCCTACTAGGCCACAGGCCCCGCAGTAGCTGGCTAAGAGGGGCAGAAACTGAGTGACAAGCCTCTGCTGCTAGACTCTGCACATGTGCAATTGCGCCCTCTGCTGTCTTAGCCAATGTTAGGACAACCCCACCACCTCACCTATAGGTGAGAAACCAATTTTGAGGTTTATTTTGTCCATGTGCATAATGTAGCAGATTTGAACTTGCCCCAAAAACAGATCAGAAACTCCCGTTTTCATGCCCATCCTGGACTTAGAATTTTTTTTCAGAAGATCACCACCCTGATCTATCAAGTATTACAGAGCTTCTTGTTGTAGGTAAAATAATACTTCCGAGACCAGTTGTAAGTCAAAGTATAGCAAGTTTATTCAAAAGCTTTTGGCATATACACCTCGTACCAACAGCAGTTCCCCAGGCTCTCTCCGAACACAAATTAAGAGCACATATTAATACCCCCGCAAGCATGTACGCATTTTCCCATTCTTGGAAGGTTCCCAGGCTGTGGCTTGTCCTCCATCGTGTGAACATGGCTGCCTTGATGGTTTCTTCATGGTTATCTCAAGGTCACAATTGTCCCACATCTCAACACCTGTGGTGTGATTAGCTATTAGCTAACATACAGGCCGGCACAAATAAGTTAACTGCGTACAAGGTAACGGGGCCGGTTTAACAATTTTATGTTCGTAGGTACCTGTATAGCATATAATATATTGGTACATAATACGTAAACAGTACATAACAACTAAATGTGAAGGCATGCATGTAAGCTCCACTTGGTTAGACAGAATTCCATAATAAAGACACAAAATTAGACACTAGCCACATTCCTGAACACAATTAGCTGGGACTATCATAAACTTGGGCAGGGACAGCTCCTTTCTTATCTGTCTGGGATACACGAAAACAAGTCTTACAATACTTTTTTTACAAATCTTCAAGTATTACAAAATTCATTAACCCATCCCCTACTTCATCTTTCAGAGCCATCCAAGCAGAGGAGGCATTACCATAGTAGGCACTGGTCTGTTCTATCACTTTTTGTATGGCAGCATGACTTTTGTTGTGTACATGTTGCCGATATGTGTGTGGGTTGTGCACCTGAGTCATGCAGTGAAAAGGTAGTTCTCATTGTCCAGTAACCACCTTCTGGTTTGTCATGATGGCTCACATTTGTGTGGCAAAACAGACAGAATGAAGGCATCATGTCTATTCCAGGAAAGTTGGCATTGACCTGCATGATATGCAACATATGGTCACACATCAAATGGACACAACTAATCTTAAAGAAGTTGATGATCCCATTAAATATCATTGCTGGTGGGTTTTTTATGTAGATTGACATCACAACCTATCTTCTCTGCATACTCCTAGCAGATACTGCTAGTGTAAATGTTTCCACCCTCACCAAAATGGCATCCAGGGTGGCTCACAACATAAGTATGCATGAGCGTCATGGTCGTGGCATCTGGGAGCCAAAATGACACTGATAACACAAAAAAAGATGTTAAGAAACCAAAATTTGCAACCTCAATGTTTAATAGTGAAGCAGGTTTCATTTTACAGCAGTGAACATCAAGTATACCTGGAATCATTCAATATAGAAGTAGGCCATTTGGCTCATCTGTCTGTGCCAGCATGCAACAAGAATAACGAATTTGAGACAGTATAACCAGATAAAAGCAAAAATAATACGGACTGGTCCAAACAGATTGAAACAGCTTAATGAACGAAAATGAGCAATTAACAAAAAAAAAGCAATGCAAATTGATGGATATAGAAAAAGAATCACAAAACGTAAAATGCCTAGGACATCACAGAGTAAATCAGAAAAACAGCTTATATTGAAAATAAATTAGGGATGGAGGTAGTGTGTGAGTTTTGCTGCTAGCTCATTGGGTTTCATGTCGTAAACTAGTTAATTTTATCCTGTAACTCATTGATCCTTGGCCTTGGACTGGTGCCATTTTTGACTTATTGACTGTGAAGTGCTGTGGGACATCCTGACAGTCTGCAAAGTGCTACATCTGTTCAAAGTACAACCATGTGAAGCTAAAATTTATTTTGATGTTGCTATAAAACTTCAAACAAAGGAATCTGAATAACTGTTGAATGCTAGTTGTGATAACTTTGGTGCAGCTTGTGTGATCACTGTTGTTAGCTTTTCTAAGTGAGTGAAATTGTCCAATAAATTTTAAAAAACAGTCATCAATTTTGGAATAAGGCCTTGTGAAATTTAGAAAATATTTTCACAGAACAGATTAAACATCAAGGAGCATAATGCAAAAATGACAGTAAAGAAATATAGAATATTGAAAATATGGAAAATTGTCAGCAGTAAAGTTATTTACAAAAGGCGCTTGCATCAATGTGGTTCAGTGCATATATAGGTCAGCTTAGAAATGTAATACATTCCCTTGCCCATGTGTTATTGTTAAAATAGATGTTCCATTCAGCTAAAATGATATTCTGCAGGAAACTATGTACCTTTCTGTTCATATTTTACCTATGTTAATGGCGCATTGATTAAGTTATGACTTTCTGTTGCAATAAATGTTGTTCATTGATTGGATTCTTTAAAGATCTAAAAGATATTGTGGTTGAACTTAGCATTTGGTTATTTCACCCAGGTTGTAAAATTTGATGACAGTATAAGAGTTAATCGATCATTAGCAGCTCTGAACTAGATGCACAAAATGTATCAAAAATATTGCCATGGAAACTATTGCTTGTCTACAGAAAACTGCTAGTATGCCACTTTCAGTGTAATTACAAATGAATTAGAACTATCACTTTCTTCCAAAAATAATCTGCTTATCTCTTTTTCTGTGAAGGTGCCTAGCTGCAGTTTTTTGCAATTTTTCCTAAATGTGATCTAAATTTTCCTTCTGGCACTGTGAATGACTGCAAACGACTGTGTAGTGGAATTGGCAGTAAGGCTGGAATTTTACTGCCGGGAATTGGAGTGGGAGAGGGGCAGACAATGGAAAGATCTGTTGACCTCGGGCTGGATTTTATGGTTTTGGGATGAGTGAGGCCATAAAATCTCAAACGTCTGTCCATAGCTAAGAGAACCACTAATATCCCAAGAGCATGACACATAATGTTAAAGATACCTTTGCTGAAACCAGTCATATATATTTCCTGTCCTATACACTGGGCTGAGCAGTCTTCTCACATTTCTTTTGAAAGAAAGTGGGAAAAAGAGAAAAGTAAAAATGAAAAATGAAAACAGAAAACATACAAAAATAGCCAGCACTATTATAATAGTAATACACAAATCGCAGGAACAACATTCATTAAATGAAGCCTTAAAATACATAAGCAGCAAAAAAATGCAAAATCACTGAGTAACTGTAGATAATGAATATAATTTGTATATTTAGTATTTAATGAGCATGACACTTCCATGACGCTATTGCACTGCTTGAAGTGTTGTGGGTGGAATTTCTGCCTCATGTTGATTGTGCTTATGTGTGTGGTGAACTAATTGGAATATAAGAAGTTGCATTAACCATCTGAATCCAGCCTGCATCATCCCTTTCATCTACCCAGGGCAGTCAGAACATTGAGATGGAGGAGATTGTTAGGTCCCACATGTTGCCCACTTTTGGGGAGAAATTATGAAATAGCTGGAGAAGAATTGGAACTCGATGCAGCATCAGGCTATAAAACCTGCTTAAAGAATGGTGGTTGTGTCAAAATAAACAGGCAATATGTATGACCAGGATGCCAAAAAAGGTTAGAAGAAGAGAAGTCAATATTTACGGATCAGGAAATAGGAGCAGTTCAGAGTTGGGATCTGATCATGACGAAGCAGAGACATTGTGGAAATCAGTCTTTGTCTCTTGAGCCTGCAGACTCAGATCTCTGGAGTCCTGCTCCAAAAAGAAGGAAGCTGGGTGAGCATCATATTTCTATGGATTCAATGATGATTATCTCGGAGGACTTGAAACAGATGTGAGGGGTCATGGTAAAGTCCCTTGTCATTCTCAGTGTTAATGTTGTAGAATGATTTGACATGATGGACAGGATTTTTTGGATGGTGGGATTTCCAGCCCTTTACCCAAAGAGCCGATGGGGAAACACTTCCCCACTGATCCTGCTGCTCGGCAAACATTCAACCCTTGGTTGGACATTAATTGGCTAAGGACAAGACTTCTGTTCCAATCTAGGGAGGAAGTCCCATCTCAGAGTGACAGCTGTACGTGTGAAATATGGCCAACAACTGTGTAGCTCCAGCAGCTCCAGGTTCAAGCAGAAGCCACTGTTGTGACTACAAAGGAGGTAAATTTCTTGCCCAACACCAGTTCACATAGTTAAAACTGTCAGGCTACCTGCCTGACATGGGTCTCCCCCTCTCGTGGATAAAATAATTATGGGGCAAAGTGAGGTACTTAAATGATCATTAACTGACCACTTAAGGACCTCAATAGGCCCAAGGTTTGGTGAGCCTCTACCTGATGCCTCCAGCATCTCCATGCAAAATGGGAGACAGGTCAGGGGTAGGTGAGATTTAGGCCATGCATTGCATTTTATGAGCCTCCGACCTTTAAATCAGTAATGAAGGATTATAAAATACTGCCCAAAGTTTCCAACCTGTAGTAAGCCATAGCACCATGGACATTAATATCCAGCACGTTGATAAAAACTGCTTGACTATGTATTAAAATTTAATGCTTTGACCACTAGCCTCCAAGAACTGTTTGGAGAGAGTATTGGGCAATTTCTCTCAGGATTTGCAGGATCTAGCTGGCACATTCAATTCTAACTTTCTGTTGATCAATTGTTGTCGGTAAGATAATATCACGAATTCTGTTAGTGAGTCAAAGTACAGTGGTTTTTATTCCAAAGCTTTGGGGAGAAACTGGCTCCGATTAAGACTTAGCAGACTTCTCATAGAACACAAACACAAGTGGGTATTTATACATTATGAGCTCCAGCAGGAATCATGATTCAAAGTTCCAATTCCTGCCAGACCTCCAGTTCTTCCTTCCTGGGTCGTGATGCAGCCCCAGAGTTAATCAGGAATTACAGTCCTGCAGTCAGGACATAGGAACCCCTTCTACAGTAGTACCGGCATCCCTGTCTTTGAAGTTACTTGTGCAATCGTGGCTGTTCCAGCAGGACTCTTCCTGCTAAAAGCCGGTTTTGTGATCTGTCATCAGCAGCTGTTAAAAGCCGGTATTGTAAACTACCATCTGTGAAACGATGTCCCCCTAATACAGACAGGTAAGATTTGCAAAGTCTACAAAATAACAGTCACATTTAACTATCAGCTGTTATAAAAACCAGAGTTTAAGTATGTGAAACATGAACAAATAACTTATATTACTGCCAAGAATAGTATAAGCAGTATAAGCTTGAGAAGATCAGTCATGATGAAGGGTTATGTTTGTGACATATTCTAGGTACAAAATCCATTAACCCTTTCCCTTCAGGTACAAAATACATTCAGCTTTTACCTACTTCACTCTCCCCCTTTTGGTCAGGGCCAGGTATGGCCCCATGACCAATCCGAAGTGAAATGTTACCAGCATTTGGGCCTACCCCCAGTTAAATAAAACAAAAGACAACTTGGGGTTCTTTGTGCCCACACAATTAATAAGCACCCACTCAACCAACAATAAGTTATCTTACAGGAAAATACCAAAGTTCAAGTCCAATACAATTCCTTAACTTAACCATGCATGACTGGCAAGTATCCAAGCAAACACTGGCCTTTATCTGTGCATTGGTCTCGGTCATCCTCTGTGTATTATAGTTCTTTTGTCTGGCTTGGCAGTCTGGCTTTGGTTTTCCCTCCTTCTCGGATGTTGTGGCTCTTCAACTGCTGGTCATCGTTGGCGATGGTCATCATCACTGTAACTCATTCGTAGTTAGGTTTCACACCCCTTTTGGTCATTGCTAAAGAATCAGGACTTGACCCCCCCCGATCGATAAGAGTCCAATCAGGTGCTGCCACACCAATCCCTGGGTATCGGCCATGTCTGTAGACGCTGAAGGCACACAGGTCACATATCTTCCTTTTATCCTGAACGCAAAGCATGATGGATCACAAACTCAGCACCAGTGTCTGTCAGGAATTCCCTAGTCACTCAACAGTCAGGCGAGGCCCAGACATTGGCATGCACAGTAATAATACATCCTCACAACATACTGATATTCCAGAAGTTGCAGACAACAGTGCACTACAAATACAAATAATCACATATTCGAAACATCATTTTAGGTTCAGAATTATGCACAGGACAATAATAAATCATTGATACAAATGCTAAAGGAAATAACATTCAAATTTGGATTTTGGAGGGTCATGTACCCAAAAAGTGCTGAAGAGGTAGGTTTAACTCTCCAAAGTATGCGTCATTTAAAAATGATCCAAATTTGCACAATAAACACTTCTTGTCACAGATACCATTTCAGATTTAAACTTCCATTGTCACAGCTCAAAATTTCTCACCTTCTAGCATACACATGCTATGTTTTTATGACCCAATTAACACAATGTAGCCAAAGTACAAACTAAAAGTAATTCAAATGTTTTCCATCAGTTTAACAAATTATAGATTCTGTCCACTTTACCAATTTATTTATGAATAACATAACTTACACAAATGGTTTATTTGTTCCCCTTTAAGCATTTTAACTCTCATAACCCCAATTAACTAAGTACTAGGAAAAATCCCATCATCTGTTGTAAAGTCATTGACACTCTGCAGAGCCCTTAGCTTTTCAGAAAAATTAACTCCCAACCTATTAGCATTTACATACATTGAATCAACAAACTTTACATGTGAACATGAGGATTACCACAGATAACATTTACTCTGTATAGGAAAGACACAAAACAAACAGATATTACTTTGTAACATTGTCTCACATTCAAATGGTTACATCATAAACTGAGAACATGTTTCAATACATCCCTCTTTGAAACACAAAATTCAGACAGACTTTATTTCCATTACACATTATTTGTCAAAATTAAACTTATTTACCTCTTATAAGTTCAGGCAATTTCCCATTTATAAGTCGGTTATTTTGTGCACTCAATTTATTCTATCAATTAAATGTCAGAAACTGTAACACTTAAGTGTAACCAATCACTTTAATTTGAAAGTTAACAATGAGAAAATCTGAATAAACCAAACCCTTCAAGTCTCAATTATTACTAGGTTGTGATAAATAATCTTGCTTGTCATTCACGAATCATCCACTTAAAACAAAATACAAAAATACTTTCGGCTAGGAGCCAAATGAATTAACTCAGTCTCAAATGACCTATTCAAGACAAAGGAAAGAGCACATGGTTCCTTCCAAGGTTTAAATCCTTTCCTAACCAAATTTGAACCCAGGATTATTCAAAATTCAAACTGATTATCCCAAACTTCAATTTATATACCTTGATTTTGAAAGTTCAGTTTACTTTCCAGTTTTTATTAAACTCTGTATCAAACCCACTGTTGTAAAATCACAATTAAGGAAAGAACATTAAAACATTAAACACACACATACATACATGGAAGCTTCCAACATTCGTCCCACATCATTGAAATCTAACATTCTAAACTGGGATGAAAATAAAACATTGAAAGAAACAAAGAAAACAGATTAAGACAGTCGCCTTCATTCTTCTTTCTTCCAAACTGTAATTAAACTCAAAACAGAAGTAAATTCAAGAAATCTTATACTTAAAATTTTAACAGTTCTTACACTTCCTCAGTCCCTTTGAAGTAAAACAAAGTGTAAAGCATTGCATTTATTACCCGCAATAAATACTCCACAAGAACAAATAGGTTTTAACAACTGTTGCTCTCAATCTACTGCAACAACAACCACCTGCATTTGACAAGCAACCAGATCCCACAAACACACTGAAATACAAAACCTAAGATTCCTCCTTAGGGTCTCTCATCTGGTCCATCTTTAATTCCAGATGTCCATTCTACTAATTCATCATAGTCCTGCATACTAAGAACCCTATATAGCCGCAGCAAGACCTCCCTACTTTTATATTCAATCCCCCTCGCTATGAAGGCCAGCATCCCATTCGCCTTCCTGACCACCTGCTGCACCTGCAGGCTGGGTTTTTGCGACTCGTGCCCAAGGACCCCGAGGTCCCTCTGCACCGTCGCCTGCTGCAGTTTTTCTCCACGTAAGTAATAATCCTTCCTACCATTATTCCTACCAAAGTGTACCACCTCGCACTTGCCAACATTAAATTCCATTTGCCAGTTCCTGGCCCATTTGCCCAGCCTATCTAGATCCTTCTGCAGACTCTCCACACCCTCCGCACAATTTGCCTTTCCACCAATCTTGGTGTCATCAGCAAATTTCGACACCATACACTCGGTTTCCTCCTCCAGATCATCTATATAAATGGTAAATAGCTGAGGCCCCAGCACCGACCCCTGAGGCACTCCACTAGTCACCAACCGCCAATCCGAATAGCACCCATTGACCCCCACTCTCTGCCTCCTATTTGACAACCAGTCCTCTATCCACGCTAACACCCTACCCCCAACTCCATGTCCCCTGACCTTCTGCAATAACCTCTTGTGAGGTACCTTGTCAAACGCCTTCTGAAAATCAAGAAAGACTACATCCACCGGCTCTCCTCTATCCACCGCCCTAGACACATCCTCATAGAAATCAAGTAAATATGTGGGGTTGAGCAATGAGGAGAGGCTGAATAAACTAGGCTTGTACTCGTTAGAGTTTAGAAGAATGAGGGGAGATCTCATTGAGACGTATAAGATGATGAATGGGATGGATAGGATAGAGGTGGAGAGACTCTTCCCGCTCAGAAAGGACAGTAGGACTAGGGGGCACAGCCTCAAGATAAAGGGGGGGCGGTTTAGAATGGAGTTGAGGAAGAACTTCTTCACTCAAAGGGTGGTGAATCTCTGGAATTCTCTGCCCGTTGAAGTGGTGGAGGCTACCTCGCTAAATATTTTTAAGAAGCGGGTTGATGGGTTTTTGATAAGACAGGGGATTAAGGGTTATGGGGAGAGGGTGGGAATGTGGAACTGAGCCACGACAGATCAGCCATGATCTTATTGAATGGCAGGGCAGGCTCGAAGGGCCAGATGGCCTACTCCTGCTCCTATTTCTTATGTTCTTATGTTCTTAACTCCCATTTTAAGGATTTTTTGATGAACTGGTGACAGCCCATCTTTAATCACTTGTAAAAAAGCTTTATCTGTTCAGGCAGGTTTGAGCACTCCCAAATGTTCTTGGTGTACTCTAAAGAATCGCGCCCCAAATTTGGAAGCTTCTCAAAAATTTGCTTTCTCTTTTCTAATTCTCTATTGTGTGATTTTCCAACATTTTGATTTTTGCTTTGTCATCAACCCATTTCTTATCCAAGACTGAGACGTGTTCAATTAATCCAGCCAATTGGTGAACCAAGACAACTCCAATTTTCTTAGTTCTGTCTTTCTTTTCCTTTCCCAACCATTTTTGTTGTTGGTCTAACGGAAAAGATGAGTTCCACCCCCCTTTTCTCATCTGTTTAATGAATCTGTCCCCCTCAGTCATATATTCATTAATCAGGGATGGCTCCCCACTGTCCTTGTGATCCCGCCATAATAGAGAAGTTTGTACTCACCACCTGGAGTCTTCTAATCTCCCTTCTCACTCTCCCACTCTTAGGCTGCTGTTATCAGAGTCCGGTAATACCTGTCAGGGGTGATCAGTGCCCTCTGTACCACCGCTTACACTATTAAACTTACACTATTAAGCTTACACTATTAAACTTAAGCTTAAGCTGGCTTTTCCTTCAACTCCGGTGATCACTGACAGTCTGTTTCATACTCACATCTGAACATCACACTCCAGGCACCTTTCTCCAGTCTTTTAAACCCATTTCAAACTCCTGACCGTCGCATGGGGGATTTCGCCTCTTAACAACTGGCCTAAGGCTGGTGTGTTAAAGGCAAATGCTTCCTTGCCCTTTTATGTTCAGTTCAGACCTCTTTCACACTCTCACAGTCTCTCATCACAGACTCTCTTCACAGATCATTTCCTCACTTTAGTTTGACTCACCCTATTAAGTTTGGTGATCTATTCCAGTACTCAGATTGTGGCCATTCAACCTGAGCCCGCAAACAGATCGCGGGTTTTGGCCCCAAAATGTTGTAGGTAAAATAATACCTTGAACACTGTTAGTGAGTCAAAATACAGTGGTTTTTATTCCAAAGTTTTGGGGAGAAACTGGCTCCGATTAAGACTTAGCAGACTTCTCATAGAACACAAACACAAGTGGGTATTTATACATTATGAGCTCCAGCAGGAATCACGATTCAAAGTTCTAATTCCTACCAGACCTCCAGTTCTTCCTTCCTGGGTCGTGATGCAGCCCCAGAGTTAATCAGGAAACCCTTCTGCAGCAGTACCAACATCCCTGTCTTTGAAGTTACTTGTGCGATCGCGGCTGTCCCAGCAGGATTCTTCCTGCTGAAAGCTGGTATTGTGATCTGCCATCAAGCAGCTGTTAAAAGCTGGTATCGTAAATTGCCATCTGTGTAACAATGTCCCATGAATACAAACAGGTAAGATTTGCAAAGTCTACAAAATAACAGTCACATTTAACTATCAGCTGTTACAAAAACCAGAGTTTAAGTATGTGAAACATGAACAACTAAATTATATTACTGCCAGGAACAGTATAAGCAGTATAAGCTTGAGAAGATCAGTCATGATGAAGGGTTATGTTTGTGACATGTTCTAGGTACAAAATCCATTAACCCTTTCCCTTCAGGTACAAGACACATTTAGCTTTTCTCTACTTCACAGTGGACACTTAATTCCAGGTCTCAGGAAATGTATTGTAATTAGAATCTTCCTCCATGATGCTGTCCTCTTTTCTGATGATAGCTCATATAATTTTTCTAACCACTACACTTCAATGCTTCCTTATGTTGGTGATAGGATACAGGACTAGGCTGCTGCAGGCATCTGTAGTGCTGATGCACTCAGTTGAAGAGTCTTTCATAGATGCTACATGACCTGCTGAATATTTCCTATGATTCCTGTTCCTGTTTCAGATTTCCAGTATGTGGAGTGTTTTCTGCTTTGTTCACATTTAAAAGTAACTTTTTTTCCAAATTCTTCCAGTAGAAAATGGGCAAAAAATTCTTCACGTTCTGAGAGAGGAGGTTGAGAAGAAAAGAAAAATCCCTGCATGAAACAGCTGAAAAGAGTTTATAGAATCTTCTCTTTGCAGCTCAGTTGTGAAAAGATTTTCCAGAAATACTGACCACAGGAAATTTTCACAGCTATAACCTGTTGGTATCAACCTGCTGAATCAATCAATCAACCAAGACAAAAAGAGCACTTAACTACAACTGGAACTTTTCAAAAACTTTTCATTTATCCCTTTATTCCTAAGATTCAATATTGGCAAAATATTTTGTCCTATATAAATTCTCCTGTAATACAAGGTATACAATCATATGCCAAGTCCTTTATTCAAAGTAGGAAATGAAACAGCCCTTTTGTTGCTTTTCACCTCCATGCCTCGCTAGCTGTTGCAAGTACTTATACCCTTACAGCATCCTCTCATATCTCTTTCTGTGCTGTTCCTGATGAACAATCTCATAGCTGCCTTGAAACGTCCCACCTCCAGTCATATGCATTCAGTAGCCTCATTTTATTGGCCTATAATCAGTTGTTTATGCTCAGAGTTGTTTACAAGATTGGTCACCCAGTGTAGCTATTCTACTTCTTTCACAGATTGTTGAACAGCTAGACGGTTCATTAAAATGCCTTCTTTTAATGGTTTTGTTTCCAGTGAAATGAAACTTACAGCATTAATTTAACTCTGTACTTGTTTCAAGCTAATTGTATATAAATTAACTAGGCATATTTTTAATTTCTAACAAACTAGAGCAATTCCTACTCCTCCATTAACTTCAGCATGAGCAAACTTCTGAGCTTTTCCAAAGTGTGGGATGCACAAACGCAATTTAGTTCAAGGCTTTGAGTAAGATATCAGTCCAAAAAAAATCATGCATTCAGTGAGGTTCAGGTGAGAGAATTTCCTGAAAATTTCATTATAGTTTATGGCTTAATGCTAGCAACAGATGCCTGAACCAATACATTGACCGTGATTTTTCGGCTGTATCGTGCCTGGCCCAGAATGTGTAAGAGCAGAGCGGAGCTGGAAAATTACGGGCAAGTGGTTTAGTGTGCCCTGCTCCGGTGCCAAACCTCATCAGTTATCTTTTCACCAACTGCAGTTGGATGTACTCTGGTTCCCATCCATAAGGAACATTTAAATATGCAGAGTCTGTTTGAGGCTGAATCTTCCCTGCTCTCAGGGTTTTCCAGCTGCAACGATAACCTGGCGAGTAACGCTACTGGTCTCTGCAAATGGAGACCAGGCATGAGGCCATGCTGGGTGTGGCTTGGAGGCCTTTGAAGTCCCTGGCAGTCGGGGACAAGGTTGGACACTGCCCATCTGGCAGTGCCAGCTTGGCTGTGCCAATAGGCACCTTGATGGTGGCACCCTGGCATTGTCAGGTGGTGCACTGGCAATGCCAGTTGAGCATTGCTGGGTGTGCACTGCCAGGGTGCTGGCATAGTACGATGTGGGCTGGGGCATGGGGGGTGGAGCTAGAGTCTGAGGGTGGTGGAGCCTGAAGGGCTGAGACAGGAGGGGAGTGTCATGAAGTGGGGGGGGGGGGTGGTTTCATGAATTCAGGGTTATGAAGAGGATCATGAAGGGGGACCTAATGGGGAGGGTTCCGATACCAGCAATTTTTATTGTGGGGAGGGATGAGTAAACTTCCCTTCAGTGAGGGGAGGGTGGGGAGGGAACCTGATATCTGTGGGAGGAGGGAGGGGATTCTCAATTTCGGTGTGAGATAGGGTCACCCTTTAAAAATGGCACCCAATATCTACGAAGCCGGGCTTACTGATGTGATTTGGCTTCACCCTTCTCAGAATTGGTGCAAAAATCACCCCAGAAAAATGACTAAGTGTGGGAAATTTGTAATCTTGTTTTCTCACCCATTTTTCACACTTGTTTTCTTGCCAAAAATGACTTTTGAGCTGGTGCTGTCCATCCACGTGAATGGTGGTGCACACTCAAAATCTGGAGAGACTTGGAAAGCATGCTTCTGAATTCTAATCTTCCAGCCCCCTTGCTGGCAGGGTAGCATGAAAACACACTGCGGGGCCCAGGAAGCTCACTTTAATATATTTGTATATCATTAGCGAGCACACGGGGTGGCACAGTGACACAGTGATTAACACTGCTGCCTCACAGCTCCAGGGACCTGGGTTCAATTCTTGGCTTGGGTCACTGTGCGGAGTTTGCACATTCTCCCTGTGTCTGCATGGGTTTCCTCTGAGTGCTCCAGTTTCCTCCCACTGTCCAAAAATGTATGGGTTAAGTGCATTGGCCATGCTAAATCGACCCTTAATGTCCCGGGATGCGTAGGTTAGAGGGATTAGTGGGTAAATATGTGGGGTTATGGGAATAAGGTCTAGGTGGGATTGTTGTTGGTCCAGACTCGATGAGCTAAATGGCCTTCTTCTACACTGTAGCGTATTTCTGACTGTTTCAGGGACTTCCACCTTCATTGGATATCATGCCATTCCCATTTACAACAGATTCACCTAGACCATGCCCATTCCAAATTGGCAGTGCCAACCTGTGCCAAACCATGTAACATGTCACCTGGCACTGGGGCTGATGAGGGGGAGGGACATATGGTTGTAGGGAAGGGAGGAGAGGTGATGGGCCAGCTCCAATCACATGTCCAAGGAGAGAGGGGTAGTCCCTCAGACCTTCTTGGTGGACTGGGGTGGATGATCAGGGTGCTCTTTAGTGATGGTACCCTGATCTTTGTGCAGCTCGGTTTTCCTGTCATGTTTCTGTAGAGAAGCAAGCCAGAAACAACAGTCTGGGTGGGATCTTACTGACTTGCCATGCTGATACGCTGGTAAGATTGTGTGTGGAGCGAAAAATCAGCTCCATGTCAGTTTTTGTGTCGCACACACATTATTGGCACTGTTTTACCAGTGGAACAGCTTCACGCCCCTTTTAGGCAAGAAGCTGATTTAAATATTAATAACATAGTTAGCATGTCATTAACAAATCTTGCATAATGTTATCTGGACTCGTTGAACTTACCTTCTCGTCAGCCGGTTCTCACACCGGCGAGAATCACAATTGGTCTGCATCAGTGGAGACCAAATGTGACTGCCTCGCCAGGGGGGATTGAAGGCTATTGAAGCCACTGGGTGGTTGGAGGCATGGCTGGGCAGTCCCCATCTGGCACTCTGGCAGTGCCCAGTGGGCATCCTGGGGGGGGTGTGGTTATACTGCTGCTGATAATGGGTGGGGGGGCAGGAGGTCTCCCAGGTTAGTGAACGATGGAGTGCCTTCACAATGGCGCTTCAAGCAGCCTGCAGCCAGCTTCACTGATGAACTTAGGCTCCACGTGCCCCACCTCCCCCTGCTGCCCACCAAACTGGTGAGAATCGCACTTCTTCCTAAAAAGGTGACAGTCATTTTTAACTCGCCCAAAAACAGGTATGAAACTCATGAAACTCTCCAGTTTTCTTGCTTGTTTGGCACTTAAAATAGTTTTTGTACGATTGGGCCCGTTGGTATTTTTGGATAAGATTTCTGCCCCCTTAGTCACTTTTTTGGGGCAATTCCACCCATTGTCTTCACAAGCATAATACATTTTATTTAGGACTTTTACTGTGATAAAAACAATGAGAATTTCTGGACTAGTTTAGAGCTCAACTCCCAAGAGAACAGGACAGTGGCCTGCTGGACACAAAGAAATTAATAAATGGTTAGGAGTCTGAAGTCAGGAAGAGTTAAATACCCTGTATATTGCTGCAAAGTAAACACAAAGTGCTCAGCATGTTCTGGTCTTGAATGCTGCTGATCTGGCAATTTTGTACTTGTTAAAAATTCATGCTGTGACACAGATCACCGTTCCATTGTATTAATACAGTTAAATAAGAACCTTTTTAAAAAACAGATTTTAATGCTGGGTATTGATCTGTATTGTCTCTTTCTTTATAATCTAAATATGACAAATTTGTTCAACCACTTGGAACTTTACCTCTTTTAATTTGCCTCCAAGGCCTTCTCAGTAGGACAAACGATAATCATGTCAAATTATACAGTTTTTCAGGCCTTTTAGCTATGAATTCTTCTTGTACTGAGAAGTCTAACATCTGGCATATTAGGCCTTGTTATATTATCTGATTATATTAGACCAATTAAGAGGCTATCAGCAGGAGTCAATCCAATTAAGAAATGCTGATAGGATCCTGAGACTGCAGGCTAAATCAGAGGGCCTGAAAGAGATGGGTGCTGTTTAGACATAAAGAGAGTGCAAGTGTGTCTTCAAATGGAAGTGTACTCAAAAGCATCGATTAAATTCGAAACTTATGGGGGTCAAAGTTGATACGTCCTTCAGAGAGGAGGGGAAACCCCTTTGGAAAAATTGTTTAGGTTGCAGGCACACCCTTTCCTGCTTGTGGCTTCATTATTGTGTCATGGAGCCTGGCTTCCTGGCCTTGCATCAGGAGTTGCCAGACTCAGAACTGAGTGGGAAACTGTTCTGATGCCAGGAAGATCCTAGCAGAATCCACCCTGTCTCCCTAAATAGCTCCTACTTGTGAATTATTAGCTATTTGTTGTTGCTTGGTGGGTAGTCACCATCATTGGTGACCTGCTCCTGACAAGTTTGCCCGGAGGTGGAAATGCCTCAGTCCACCAATGTGATAGCCATATTTTCAAGCTTGCTTTCCATTCCACCTTCAAATCAGACTTCATAGTACTAGGAAGACTTCACAATAAAAGAGAGAGTGCAGATTTGATGGGCTGAATGGATTCCTACACTACACTATTCTGTAATTCAATTATTCAGTTCACTTCTATTTGATTTATTTCAAATTTTGGGAAGCAAATTATTTCATTACAAGTCACCTCAGTGCTTACTGCATCTTCATTGTGCCTGTTTATAGATTGATCACTTACCTTCGAATTAAATTTATTTATCTCTGCAGGAATTCATAATTATTTGATTGAAATTGTGTATGTTCACTCTGTGCTGGCATTTACTCCATAGGAAAAATTATTCCTTAATATGAATTAATTGTAATAATGCATATGTAAGTTGAGGGCACCAGTGTGATACTCATCAGTGACAAAGTGATAGTTATCAGCATTGCAGCATTATATTGAAATATAAGAAGACTGCATCACCACATCAAACTATTCTAATGATATGTGTATGCCCTGTTCAAAAAAAATCTGATCATGATTTCATGATAATTATCTGATATGACAGAATCCCCATAAAACATAGCATGCTCGTTACCTTCATTGTTTAATTAAGTATTGCTAACCATGACTTGACAGCTTCAAATTTGTACACCAGGCAAATCTGTGATTGGAGTAGTTGGCTCTTGGAGCCAAATTAGCCCCAATACTCGAAAGGCTGGAGTTTTGCGCCTGAGACAGGTGGTTCCAGTTGGGTAATTTCCTAACTCAGCAGACTTGCTGTGATTTAAAGAGCCCCATTCAACCCAATTTTTGCTCTGAGAGGAAGCAAAGTCAGACCTGTTGACTCCAGGAGCAGATCCTAGGTGGCCACAGGGACAGGCAAGTACCAAAAGAGGCTCTGTTCTTTGGGACTTTATCCAAGTTGCTTTAGAAGAAGCTGCTTGTCCTTCTGGCCTTCACCCCTCATATCCCCTCATGCCCCAGCCCTTACCCCATGGCCTCTAAATGCCTACTTATGCCCCTGTCCAAAATCATTGCTTTGCATACGCCCCCCCCCCCTTGACCCCTTCATTGCCAACTAATGCTTTCACCTACTTTCTGTGCAACCTCCATAGCCATTCACTCAATATCTCCATGAACAGACTTCAGGAATCATATGTAGATGATTAAAAAAATAAAATTCTAACAATATCATATAGTTCCCATTCATACACATTTGATAGAAAAAAGTTTCTCATTCATGAAATCCATTCAAAGATTTTAAATCACCTAAAATCTTCAATCCCTGACAAAAACAATTAAACTTCTATTCACACACCACATCAAAGACAGCTAGTCCTTTAATAACCTCTTTAAATTTCAATCAAATTGTGAACTCATGAGCCCCTGGTGAGGTATTTGCAGCCAAACATTCGCAATGACATAACAATAGTCCTTGGGAATTGTCAACAAGGAACTTTACTAATTGTTCATGCAGTATCAATAATGTTTTCTTACCGAACCTACACCAGCAGACAATGTGTTTTTAACTCTTTCTAATAGCTCAAGCCTATTTTTTCTCAAGTTTAAAGAGCAGGCAATTTCAATAAACTGAAGATAATGGCAATTAAACAGTTCAGTCTGCTGCCCTTCAAGAGAATGTTTACGTCCCCTCCATCAATTTGTGACTCTCACATTCTGGGCTTAGAACTTTGGACCAGCCAAAATGGGATCTGTTTGAAAGCAGTTCAAATTGCCCTGCTAAGTTCAGGTTTCCCAGCCGTGTGATTCACACCTCTTCCCCTTTCTGTCAAAAATTGGATAGATTCGAAATGGCAGCAGAACTTACAAATCTGGATTCCATCTGCACGGTGGTTAGCACTGCTGCCTTACAGTACAAGGGACGTGGGTTCGATTCCTGTTTTGGGTCATTGTCCATGTGGAGTCTGCACATTCTCTCCCTGACTGCATGGGTCTCCTCTGGGAGCTCTAGTTTCCTCCCACAGTCTGAAAGACATGCTGGTTAGGTGCAATGGCCATGCTAAGTTTTCCCTCAGTGTACCTGAACAGGCACCAGAGTGTGGCAACTAGGGGATTTACAAAGTAACTTCATTGCAGTGTTAATGTAAGCCTATTTGTGACATCAATAAATAAGCTAAAATTCAAAAATCTGCCATTTTCAAAGGTATACAGAGATTTCCTGACTCTTATCCTTTCACATCAAAGCTATGTCAAGATTTTTGATGATTTGGATAACAACAACAACAATAGCAACAAATGTTTCACTGCAATAAAACATCTCACCAAGCATTATAGAACAAAACTTGGGTAAGTGGTCACTTAGTACAGCTTTAGGCTTTCCCCAGTAGCTATTAAATAAATTGAAAATTTTGGGTGTGGTTCATCTCCAGAAATGGAAGAAGCAGGCTGAGGTGCGGGAGGGAATGACCATTTGTTTTTCTTGGCAGGAGGTCTGGTTTATTTCAAAGTTGGAGCTTCAGTACTCTGCTGATTCTGAGAAGCACATAGCAAATAGATGTCTTGTTGTAGCTTGATGGTTCCGGTCTGCACAATGTGAGCGTCATGTATGGCTCTGTTGGTAGCACATTCACCTTTGAATCAGAAGATTCTTTGTTCCCATTCCAGAGAATTGAGTACAGAAATCTAGGCTGGTAGATTCTAGTGCAGTACTGAGGGAGTCTGCACCATCAGAAAAGCTGTCATTAGATGAGACATTGAATCAAGGCTTGTTTGCTCTCTCAGATTGACGTGAGATATCCTACAATGCATAGAAGAATAAGGAATTATCCTTGGTATCATGGTCAATAGTTATTCCTCAGTCAGTATCTTAAAACAGATTATTTCAAGGCTGAGTGTGCTGACAATGTAAGAAGTCTGACAACACCAGGTTTAAGTCCAACCGATTTATTTGATAGTAAACTCACAAGCTTTCGGGGTTTGCCCCTTCGTCAGGTTCACCTTCTTACTGTGTTTACCCCAGTCCAACGTTGGCATCTCCACATCATGTGCTGACAATGCCATGCATGTGCAGTTGTTGCGTGCCACCATCTTGAAAGGTGGTAATGCAGAGAGGACACATGCTCGGTGATCACTGGCCCTGGAATTGCAAATATTACAGCATATACGAATTAGGAACAGGAGTAAGTCACTTGACTCCTCAAACCTATTCCTCCATTTAGCATGATCATGGCTGATCTGCTTATAACTTCACCCTCATGTTTTAGTCTACCAATAACTTTTCACCCTCTTGTTAATCAATAATCAATCTAACTCTGCCTCAGACTGTTTCCACCGCATTTTGAAGAAAAAGTTCTAGAGACTCACAACAGTGAGAGAGAATATGTCTCCTCATCTCTGACTTAAATGAGTGACTCCTTACTTTTAAACATTGACCCCTTGTTGTAGATTCACAGACGAAAGGGACCATCCGCCCCACATCCACTATCAATATCTGTTAGGATCTTAAAGATTTCGATCAAGCTGCCTCTTGCTCTTTTAAACTCTAGTGTATACAAACCTAACCTCTCCAGTCTTTCCTTGTATGACAGCCTGCCAATTCCTGGAACTGTTCTGTTAAATGTTCTTTGTACTGCTAATGCATTTACGTTTTCCTTAAATAAAGAGATCAGTACTATACACGGTACTCAGATGTGGTTTCACTATGTCCTGTTCAACTGAAGCATAATATCCCTATTTTTGTAACCAATTCCCTTCATTGTAAACAATAATGTTCTATTTCCTAATACTAGCTGTATCTTGTGAATCAGGTGGTAGAACTTATCAGGGATTCCACAGTTCTCTTATCCCCTCTGATTTCCTAAACATTTTTATTGACTTTTTCCTCTCTTCTTTTAAGGCAACTTTCTTCCAGGGAACCATGGGTGACATTCTCTCCTGCTCCTGCTGATGAGTTCAATGGCAGGTGGGAGGAAGAATTCAGCTGGAGGCCCAAAAATTGGTTGTACAACCTTCTGCTGGTGCCCGCCATGGCGGATTGGGAAAGATGCTCAAGGCTGGTGTGAAACTCATTTGCATCCCATAAATTGAATGCAGAAAAAGATTTGACCATCCATGCTGGATTCTCCTCGGCGCCAATGGGAAAACATGCTGGTGTGAAAAGCACCTGGAGCAATGTGGCACCCAGATATCGGGACTTAGCTAAGCAGTGCCTGCAGCTGCCTATGGAGTTCAGAATTTAGGCCGCTGGCAGGCCTGGACTCGAGGCCACTGCATCAGTGGGTGGGAAGAACATCTGCTGGTGGACCTTCCAGATTCGGTGCCCTAGATAGAGGGTATCCATCTTCCAGACTCAGAATATTCATAGAGACCCATCTTCTTTCTCAGGAGGTCTATTTTCCAGCCTGAGTGCTATTGGGGATCCATTGTCATTTTCAGGAGGATCACCTTTTTTCAAGTGGTCATCCAATTTTTCAATACGATGCCCAGATAGGATGGTGGATTACGCCATCAGGCTGCTTTGCCATTGAATATTGCACAAAACTGTTGCATAATTAATGAGGTCAGGCCATAAGATTTGGAGTTTACTAGCTGGCCTACATAGCAGGAAGCACTCCATGTTCCTGCCCCGCCACAGGACTTAGTTCAGACAGGAGAATTCCACCCCATCTTGTCATCGCAACATATCTCAGGGGTGTGGAAGGGACAGTGTGTAATTAAGTCTATATTCCATCACCTGTATTCCCTGTTGGTGCTTATATGCGCTGTACTAGAAGAAACAAGCCCCAAAGTTGCAATTAGAGTTGTGGACATCATTGGCTGGATCAGAAACTTCCCCATCCCTGGAATGGGAAGCCTCCCCAAGGAGACCACACCCTGACTGCCAGGGGCTCAAACTGGGTGAACAGCTTCCAACTGGCTTAGTATTTCTTGCAAATGACTATATAGGGTTCTGCAAATGCGTGCCTAAATGCACAGATGTTGGTGGCCATCTTGCTTTGGCAGGCTATAGTCTACTTGATCATTAATACCTTGTTAGTTATGGGAACTTGTTATGCACAAATTGGCTGTCGTATTTCCTTCATTGCAACAAAGGCATGATACAAATACAAGTCCTTCTTTTAATATCAAATATTGAGCTAGCTGAAAGGTAGAACCAGGGGAGTGCAATTATTGGGGAGGGAGGTCGGGGGGCCGTGGATGGAAGAGGATGGCACACAGTTATCCTTCTCAGTAAAATCAGAGAACAGTGATCAGATTTCCACTTGATTCAGTTGTGCGCATGGGACATTCACCTGAATGGCTTAGTAAATATGGTGGTGGCGATAAGGTGTGGTAAGTGCTCAATATATCAACTTCTCCAATGCCTCCTTTCTGCAAGGTGGGCCAAGTTAAAATTGGTCAATAAATCAAATTTAATGGATGTGCCCACTTAAAGTTCACTGTCCATGATTTTTCAGTTATAGATCAGTTACACAAACCTAGCATCTCTTTGTGCTAAAATTCTCCATTTTACTTCCCTTTAAGACACATACATCCTTGACTTTCTAAGTTATTTTAATGAAACTCAAAGTAAGCTTGAGGAAGAGCACCTTATTTTTGACACGGCATTTTACAATCCTCCGGACCAACCATTGGGTTTCATAACTTCAGTTTATAATCTGTATTCTCGTTTTTGTTTTGTTTTTCTGTGTATTTTTAAATGCTTTGTTTTTGGATGGCAGCTGTTGGTGCTGACTCTGGTTTACGATTTACATCTCGGCCAGAACCATCTTTTGTTTTTTTAAATCTGTTCCATTACCAATCGCCTTTGCCTTGTATGACCTTTTGTTATTAATCCTTAAACCTTACTCTCGAGCACAAGCCTTTTATTTTGTTCTCCTGCAACTCCCACACTGCCCTCCCCCCCCCCCCCCCCCCCCCCGCCCTCCACCCTTACCCTTCCTTGACACACTTAAAGCCTGTTATATCTTTAGCTTTTTCCAGTTTTGATAAAAGGGGCTAGCACTGCTGCCTCACAGCACCAGAGTTCCATTCTTGGGTTGGGTCATTGTCTGTGCAGAGTCTACACATTCTCCCTGTGTCGGTGTGGGTTTCCTCTGGATGCTCCGGTTTCCTCCCACAGTCCGAAAGATGTGCTGGTTAGGCGCATTGGCCATGCTGAATTCTCCCTCAGTGAAACTCAACAAGTGCCAGAGTGCGGCGACTGGGGAATTTTCCAATAACTTAATTGCAGTGTTAATGTAAGCTTATTTGTGACACTGATAAATAAACTTTAACTATCGCTCCAAGAACTGCTGCTAGACCTGCTGAGTATTTCCAGCATTTTCTAGTTTTATTTCTGTTTTCTTACTCCAATGTATTTTCATTGCTTTAAGGTTGAAAGGCAGGCTATTGTAAGGATAAGACTTTTCCAGGAATGGATTGGTTAAACCCAACTAAGATCTCCTATGCTAAAATCTTGCCTTGTCCTCTGCTCCATTAATGGATAACTGGAATCTGAAAGTAAAACAAGTTAACAATTTTATTCCACAATTTAGCTGTAAAAGATAGTCTCCAAGTAAAATTACAAACTTCTGATGGCAAAATTTAGAAGTCTTGCAAATAAAAACATGAAAGATGCCAAAAGAGTTAGTATATAAGTAGTTGCACCATTATTAATATCTGATAAGATGCCACTGAATTATCTATTTGTTATTATTACTCCGTTAACCCATTTTCTTGTTTCCTCGCCAATCCTTTTAAAAACTCATTATTTCCTCTCCACAAAAAAAATGCTTGCTACTCCTTCACCTAAAAGTCAAGGTACTGATTTACGACACCAAGATTGGGGGAACGGCAAATTGTGCGGAGGGTGTGGAGAGTCTGCAGAAGGATCTAGACAGGCTGGGCGAATGGGTCAGGAAATGGCAAATGGAATTTAATGTTGGCAAGTGTGAGGTGGTCCACTTTGGTAGGAAGAATGGTAGGAAGGACTATTACTTACGGGGCGAAAAACTGCAGCAGGCGACGGAGCAGAGGGACCTCGGGGTTCTTGTGCATGAGTCGCAAAAACCCAGCTTGCAGGTGCAGCAGGTGGTCAGGAAGGCGAATGGGATGCTGGCCTTCATAGCGAGGGGGATTGAATATAAAAGTAGGGAGGTCTTGCTGCAGCTGTATAGGGCATTGGTGAGGCCGCAGCTGGAGTACTGTGTGCAGTTTTGGGCGCCGCACCTGCGCAAAGATATTTTGGCCTTGGAGGGAGTGCAGAGGAGGTTTACTAGGCTGATACCGGAGTTGAGGGGGTTGAGCTATGAGGAGAGGCTGAATAAACTGGGCTTGTACTCGTTAGAGTTTAGAAGAATGAGGGGAGATCTCATTGAGACGTATAAGATGATGAATGGGATGGATAGGATAGAGGTGGAGAGACTCTTCCCGCTCAAAAAAGACAGTAGGACTAGGGGGCACAGCCTCAAGATAAAAGGGGGGCGGTTTAGAACGGAGTTGAGGAGGAACTTCTTCACTCAAAGGGTGGTGAATCTCTGGAATTCTCTGCCCGTTGAAGTGGTGGAGGCTGCCTCGCTAAATATTTTTAAGACGCGGGTTGATGGGTTTTTGATGAGAGAGGGGATTAAGGGTTATGGGGAGAAAGCGGGAAAGTGGAACTGAGCAGCGACAGATCAGCCATGATCTTATTGAATGGCGGGGCAGGCTCGAAGGGCTAGATGGCCTACTCCTGCTCCTATTTCTTATGTTCTTATGTTCTTATGTTCTTACGTTCAATGGATTTGCCTGTGAATGTTGCTCCCTCTGGTGGAAAAATCATACGCAACTTGGGGTTATGCTACTAACCAGTGAAGTTCTACTTTCATCTGAAAACATTGGAATATTAAGATTACAATATAGAGATACTTAATACTTTTCACCAGGATACTTTGTATTTATGACTACAGTGAGAGAACTGACTGCTGACCTACTTTGTCTTTTATGTCTGAAAGGATTTTAATGAAAAGTTAACGCTGCTTTTTTTATGTTTGACGAATGTGTGCAGAAACTATTTTGTCAGTTTATTAGTTGGATGCATCCCTATTTATGAAAATTAGGTATATTTAAAACTGGTTTTAATGCTCTAAGACATGCATTTTTATCATATTTGCTTTATCTTCCAAATAAGCAACATTCAAAAGTTTTGGAAAAATTATTTTGAATGTATTTTCAGATGGCAGTGATGATGAAACATCTATCATACAGTATAAAAACAGCAATGATGTACCATTCCACATTAAAATGAAGAAAGAAACTGATTGAAGGTATACTAATTCTATGTACTTTTAATTTTATCTCAGCTTGTTTAGTGTTGTTTTGGAACAACTAACCAAAGCAGAGACCGTAGATGGACAGGCAACTTCTGGTGGCAAACATTCAGGTGGTTTTGATGTTAAAGCCCTCCGAGCTTTTCGTGTGTTGCGACCTTTACGACTTGTTTCTGGAGTACCAAGTAAGTTTCTGCGTTTTAAAAACAGAATTTATTTTTAACTTGGCTTGATTGATCCCTCTCTTTTTCTCTAACTTCCTCCAGTCATACAGCCAACTGAGGAGTCTACATTCCTCCACTACTGGCCAAGTTGTAGACTCTGAATTTTGTTTACTCATACTTTGGGGGCTATGTCTTCTACTCTGTAGGCCATAAGCTATGAAATTCTTTCCTTAAACTTCTCTGCCTCGACCTCATTTTCTTTTAAGACACTTCTTGCACCTACATCTTTTACCAAGACTTTGGCCAACTGACCTCATATCTTCTTATGTGCCTTAGCGGCAGATTTTGCCTGTAGCATATAGGCAATATAAAAATGTGAATTGTTTACCAAATTTAATCTAGTTTGGGATTTGAATATTATCTCTTCAACTAACTGAGTGGCACGGTGGAACAGTGATTAGCACTGCTGCCTCATGGCGCCAGGGATCTGGGTTCAAGTAACTGCAGAGTTTGCATTTTTCCCCGTGTCTGCTTGTGTTTCCTTTGAGTGCTCTGGTTTCCCCCACAGTCCAAAGATGTGCAGATGAGGTGAATTGGCCATTCTAAATTGCCCCATAATGTCCCTACACTATTCTCCCCTGAATCTGGCTACATTAGGGGTACCATTCACATACACACGGGGCAGGGTAGGTGTAGGAAAATGCCTTGTTGAAATGGCAGCGCGGGCTCGTTGGGCCGAAGGGCCTGTTTCTCATGCTGGGTTGTTCTTTGTTTGTTCTTTGTGTCCAACATATGTAATGTGTGTAAGTTAGGTGGATTGGCCATGGCAAATGCACAAAAGTTACAGGAATGTGGGGGGAAGGGAGAAGATGGTATGATGCTCGTTTGGAGAGTCAGTGCAGACTTGATGGGCCGAACTGTAGGGATTCTATGATTCTTTGGATCCTATGCCGAATATACGAAATAACTCAGTTTAGCAACAAAGAAATAGAATTGCCAATGTTATTGTCAAAATAATTCTAATGCTTAGTTTGCTTTATTACATTTGAGTAATGTTCTGATCAAACATTATTTTTTGATATGCTTTATAATACTAGACACTATCTATATGAATTCCAAAAACATGACAATTTCTCATATTATTAAAGAGTAAGTCTACTGAAGTTGGTTCTTTTACTTTAAACAAAGAACAATCCAGCACGGGAAACAGGCCCTTCGGCCCAACGAGCCCGCGCCGCCGCATCACCCTACACCTATTCTACCCTGCATGTCTACGAATGGAACCCCTAACTTAGCCAGATTCAGGGGAGAATAGTGTCAATTTGGTAAAACCAATCAGCCTAAGAGCACATCTTTGGGGTGTGGGAGGAAACCAGAGCGCCTGGAGGAAACCCACGCAACCACAGGGAGAATGCGCAAACTCCCACAGACACAGGCCCAAATCCATGTATCTGCACAGCTAGCAGTGCTAGTCACTGAGCTGTTGCGGCGCCCGTCTACCGGTCCGGGATCAAGCACACACACCGACACGAAGTACTAGGCCACTCCCAGAACTTCCAAGAGCAGTCCACGCACGACCCACCGTGTGCATGCCCCTCGTTTGACACGAGGTGGACCTCCACCTGTGGAATAAAAAGACAAAAACGTTAATCTTACAAGCCTGCTTTTCCGGTGTCTCCTGAGGTTCTAACCTTATTTAATAGCCCCTACCATAACCCTCCATTTTCGTTTCACTCATGTGTCTATCTAACTGAACCTTAAACGAGTCCAACGTTCCTGCCTCCACCACCCTACTCGGTAGCGTGTTCCATACCCCCACAACTCTCTGCGTAAAGAACCTTCCTCTCACTTCCAAATTATACCTCTCCCCCCTCACCCTTAAATCTTGACCTCTCGTGTTTGTACCCAGTCTAGGGAGCAGTCTCTCACTATTAACTCCATCTATTCCCTTCAGTATCTTATATACCTCTATCATGTCCCCCCTCAATCTCCGTCTTTCCAAGGAGAATAGTCCCAGTTTCTCCAACCTTTCCTTGTAACCCAGCCCGTCCATGCCAGGCAACATCCTGGTAAACCTCCTCTGCACCCTTTCCAGAGACTCCACGTCCTTCCGGTAGTAAGGTGACCAGAACTGGACGCAGTACTCCAAATGCGGTCTAACCAACGTTCTGTACAACTGAAGCATTAGGCGGCAGCTTTTATACTCTATACCCCTTCCTATAAAGGCTAACATTCCATAAGCCTTCCTAACAACCTTCTCCACTTGTGACGCAACCTTCATGGATTTGTGAACCTGCACTCCCAGGTCCCTCTGTATGTCTATACTCCTAATCGGTCTACCTTTTATCACATAGCTCCTCTCTGCATTATTCCTTCCAAAATGCATCACCTCGCATTTGTCAGGATTAAATTCCATCTGCCACCTATCTGCCCAATGCACCAACCTATCTATATCCTGTTGTATCACCTGACAATCCAGTTCAGTACCCGCCAACCCTGCCATCTTGGTGTCATCAGCAAACTTGCTGATCACACCACCTACGCTCTCTTCCAAGTCATTTATGTATACTACAAAGAGAGGTTCCAGTACTGAGCCCTGCGGCACACCACTGGTCACTGGCCTCCAGCCCGACAAGGTCCCCTCCACAACTACCCTCTGTCTCCTATTACCCAGCCAGTTCTCAATCCACCTAGTTACCTGGCCTCGTATCCCATGCGCCTTAACCTTTCCTACCAGCCTACCATGAGGGACTTTGTCAAACGCCTTACTGAAATCCATATAGATGACATCAACGGCTCTCCCATCGTCAACCGTTTTTGTCACCTCCTCAAAGAATTCCACCAGATTCGTAAGGCAAGACCTCCCTCTAACAAAGCCATGTTGCGTATCCCTAATCAGATCGCAACGCTCCAAATGCTCATACATCCTACCCCTAAGTATTTTTTCCATTAATTTCCCTACCACCGATGTCAAACTCACCGGTCTATAATTTCCAGGGTTATCCCTACTACCTTTTTTGAACAGCGGTACCACATTTGCTACCCTCCAGTCCTCTGGGACCTCACCTGTGTCCAAAGAAGAGACAAAGATTTGCGCCAGAGGCCCAGCAATTTCATCTTTCACCTCCCTAAGCAGCCTGGGATAAATACCATCAGGCCCCGGAGCTTTATCCGTCCTTACGCTACCTAAAAGCCCTAGCGCTTCCTCCCTCGTAATAGATATCTCCTGCAACTGATCCTCAGCTCCCTCCAAGAGACCACACGATTCCGAACCCCTCTCCTTCGTGAATACCGACGCAAAGTATTCATTCAGGAGCTCCCCCATTCCCTCTGACTCAATACATAACTCTCCACTCTTGTCCCTAAGAGGACCAATTTTCCCTCTAACTACTCTCTTGCCTCTAATATAGGAATAAAATGCCTTTGGATTTTCCTTAATCCTACCAGCCAAAGCCATTTCATGCCCTCTCTTCGCCCTTCTAATTCCCCTTTTTAGCTCCCTCCTACTCTCTCTATATTCCTCCAGCGCACTCTCCGTACCCAGTCGTTTCGACCCAACTACGCCTCCCTCTTCTTCCTGACCAAGTCTTCAATACCCCCTGTAATCCACGGCTCTCTAATCCTACCTTTCCCATCCTTCCGCTTAACCGGAACATACCTCCCCTGCAACCATTTCATTTTGCCCTTAAAAGCCTCCCACTTGCCAACCGTGGACTTTCCAGCTAACAGTCCCTCCCAATCAGTGTCCTGCAGCTCCCTCCTAATCCTGCTATAGCTCGCCTTTCCCCAGTTCAGCACACTCCTGTTCGGCCGGCACTCGTCCCTTTCCATTTTTATCCTAAAGTAGACGGACTTGTGGTCACTGTTAGCCACATGTTCGCCTACTTCTACCTCACCCACCTGCCCCGGCTCATTACCCAACACTAAATCCAGTATAGCCCCTCCCCTAGTCGGGCTAGTTACATACTGCTCTAGCGACCCTTCCAAAACACATTTCACAAACTCCTCTCCCTCCGTACCCCCAGCTCTAGGCCCCCTCCAATTCACTCCTGGAAGATTAAAGTCACCCACTACAACCACTCTATTCTTCCTGCACCTGTCCAAAATGCCCCTGCAAATGCCTTCCTCCACCGACCTCGGGCTGTTGGGTGGCCTATAGTACACCCCTAGCAATGTGATCTCTCCCTTTTTATTCCTCAACTCCACCCACAGTGACTCAATCCCTGTCCCTTCCATATCGTCCTCCCTCTGCACTACTGTGATGTTTTCCTTTACTAACAGTGCCACCCCTCCACCTCTCTTCAACCCTCTTCTGTCACACCTAAAACACTTGTACCCAGGAACATTCAGCTGCCAGTCCTGCCCTTCCCGTAACCATGTCTCCATTACAGCCATCACATCTAACTGCCTCACAAACATCAAGGCCCTAAGCTCATCCGTTTTCCCTGCCACACTCCTAGCATTGAAACAGACACAGTTCAACCCACGAGTGTCCCTCAGAACCTCCTTCTCCCTGATAATTTTCCTTTCACCCGACTCTCTCCCAGCCACCTCCCCACCCCCCCTCCCTATTAGTTTAAACCATTCCTGAACACCCCAGCTAACCTCCCCGCTAAGACACTAGTTCCCCTCCCGTTCAAATTCTCCCCACTCCTCCTGTACAGTTGCCCTTCTCTCCTAAACACCTCCCAGTGATCCACAAAAGTAAAGCCCTCTACCCTACACCAATCCCTCAACCATGCATTCAACTGCATGATCTCATCATTCTTTGCCCTGCTAGTACTGGGCAGCAATCCAGAGAGTGCCACCCTGGAGGTCCTGCTCTTTAGTTTGGACCCCAACTCCCCAAATTGCCTACGGACCTCTACCCTACTCCTCCTTCCTATGTCCCCCTCCCCTACGTGTACTATGACCTCTGCCTGGGTCCCCTCACCTTTCAAAATTCCCTCTACCCTTTCCGTTACATCCTTTATCCCTGCTCCAGGGAGGCAGACCACCATCCTGGAGTCGCGCCTCTGTCCACAGAACCTCCTATCAATACCTCGGACCCTCCCATCCCCTACCACTATCACCTTGCCAGCCCCCTTCTGTCCCTCTAAGTCAGTCTCCCCTTCCTGCCTATCTTTCGGTGCCCCTGTCAACAAACCTTGGGGGTTTACTTCAGATTTCCCACCAACTAATCTTTAAGGAAATTGAAACACATATAGGCCAGAATTCTCTGGTCCTGCTCCAATGAGTGGAGTTTTGGCTGAGTGCCAAATTCTCAATTTTCGCTAGCAGCAGTGGTAAATGAATTTGGAGAATCTCGGCCATTGGTTGTTACATTATTGCGTTGCAAATTGAAATGTTTCAGATAGAATAATTTTGTTTTAAACATTTTAAAATTCACAATTATGTTGTAGATTAGCTACGTTTAAGAAAGAACATCGTAGGCCACACAAAGAGATACTGTAGGTTTACCAGACTGATTCCGGGGATAGATTTACCAGGCTGATTCTGGGGATGGCGGGACTGATGTATGAGGAGAAATTGACTAGGTTAGGATTGTTTTGGCTGGAGTTCAGATGAATGACGGGGGATCTCATAGAGACCTATAAAATTCTAACAGATCTAGACAGGATAGATGCAGGGAGGACATTCCCGATGATGGGGGAGTCCAGAACAATGGGTCTCAGTCTGAGGATTCAGGGTAGATCATTTAGGACAGACGTGAAGAGACATTTCTTCCCCCAAAGAGTGGTGAGCCTGTGGAAGTAGTTGATGCCAAGACATTGGATGTATTCAAGAGGCGGCTGGATAAAGCACTTGGCGCAAATAGGATCAAAGGTTATGTGGAAAAAGCAGGATTAGGCTATTGAGTTGGGTGATTAGCCGTGATCGTAATGAATGGTGGAGCAGGCTTGAAGGGCCAAATGCGTCCTGCTGCTCCTATCTTCTATGTTTCTATGTAAATATGTTCATAGATCATTGAACCCTACAGTGTAGAAAGAGGCCCTTCAGCCCATCGAGCCTGCATCGACCACAATCCCATCCAGGCCTACCTCATATCACTACATATTTTACCTGCTAATCCCTCTAACCTACACATCTCAGGACACTAAGAGGCAATTTTAGCATGGCCAATCAACCTAACACGCACATCTTTGGATTGTGGGAGGAAACTGAAACATCCGGAGGAAACCCAAGCAGACAAGAGGAGAGTGTGCAAACTCCACACAGACAGTGGCCCAAGCCAGGAATCGAACCTAGGTCCCTGGAGCTGAGAACCAGCAGTGCTAACCACTGTGCTACCATGCCACCCTTATTGATGGATAATTTTTCTGCTTTGTATATCCAGATTAACTTCATGCATTCCTATTGAACAGATTAGTTAGAAATATCAACCAGCAGATATCTTTATGGTTATTTTTGTAATGTCATAGCAATTCTTTCCTCATCTGTTCTTTTTTCTAAGATATGTTATAGTCATTATCTTACATCTAACTAAGTTGTTGTCTCTGTTATGTAAAGGCTTACAAGTTGTCTTGAACTCCATCATCAAAGCCATGGTTCCGCTTCTACATATTGCTCTACTGGTATTGTTCGTAATCATCATTTATGCTATCATAGGACTGGAGCTCTTTATAGGAAAAATGCACAAAACCTGTTACTTCAGTGACACAAGTAAGAATCCATTAATGCTTTCATCAGTTTCGTAAATTTAATACGTAAATATAATTTTGTCAAAAGGGTTGCCTTAAGTTACAAGTACTTTCACTGAGTACTGAAAGCGATAAGGAAAGTTTACTCGACTTATACCTAGATTTGGTGGATTGTCTTTTGAAGAAAAGTTGGCTTGTATTCATTGGAGTGATAGGTGACTTGATTGAAACCTCAAGGGCAGGATCCTCCCGTTTCATCTGGGGCAGTCCTGTTGCGAGTGAGAATAGAAAATTTGGCATTCCGGCCAAAACTTCATTCACTTTCAGCACCAACGGAAAATCTCAGCCACAGACGAGGATTAAGAGGAGGTTTCGGCCGTAAGATTCGAAGGAGTCTTGTGGAAAGGATGTTTTGTGTTGTGGAGAATCTAGATTGAGAGGTCACTGTTGAAAAATAAGGGCTCTCCTATTTAAGACAGATGAGGAGAAACCTTTCTCTCTGAGGTTAGTGGGTTTTTGGAACTAATTACTTCAAAACACATTGGAAGTGGAGTTTTTGAACATTTTAAAGGCAGAAGTAGGTTTTTGATATGAAAGGGGTGAAAGGTTATCCGTGGTAGGTGGGAATGTGGAGTTGAGGCTACAATTAGATTAGCCATGATCTTATTGAATTGTAGAGCAGGCTCGAGAGGCTGAATGGGCTACTCCTGCTCCTAGTTTGTATGTTCATGCTATGGAAAATCTTTGAAAAAATTGCCTTCAATTTTGTAAGTTCACTTGACATCACTAACATAGATACCACATCCCCTCATTGGTAACCACTTGCGCCTTTCTGAGGGACAGTATGATTAACATCAGTAGTCAATCGGCCTTTTTATGCCATGACCCACTGAGATCTGGAAGCAGCACCTGTGACCAGCAGTGTGCCTCAGTGATCAGTGCTGGGTCCACTGTTACTTGTCATTTATATTAATGATTTAGATGAGAATATAGGAGGCATGGTTAGTAAGTTTGCAGATGACACCAAGATTGGTGGCAGAGTGGACAGTGAAGAAAGTTACCTCCGAATGCAGCGGGATCTTGATCGATTGGGCCAGTGGGCTGATGAATGGCAGATAGAGTTTAATTTAGACAAATGCGAGGTGATGCATTTTGGTAGATTGAACCAGGGCAGGACTTACTCAGTTAATGGTAGGGTGTTGGGGAGAGTTACAGAACAAAGAGATCTAGGGGTATATGTTCATACTCATTGAAAGTGGAGTCACAGGTGGACAGAGTGATAAAGAAGTTATTTGGCATGCTTGGTTTCATTGGACAGAACATTGAATACAGGAGTTCGGACATCTTGTTAAAGTTGTACAAGACATTGGTAAGCCAAATTTGGAATACTGTGTGCAGTTCTGGCCACCCTGTTATAGGAAGGATATTATTAAACTAGAAAGAGTGCAGAAAAGATTTGCCAGGATGCTACCGGGACTTGATAGCTTGGGTTATAAGGAGATGCTGGCTAGACTGGGACTTTTTCCTCTGGAGCGTAGGAGGCTGGGGGGTCTTATAGAGGTCTATAAAATAATGAGGGTATAGATCAGCTGGATAGTCAATATCTTTTCCCAGAAGTAGGGGAGTCTAAAACTGGAGGGCATAGGTTTAAGGTGAGAGGGGAGAGATACAGAAGTGTCCAGAGGGACTATTTTTTCACACAGAGGGTGGTGTGTGTCTGGATCAAGCTGCCAGAAGTAGTGGTAGAGGTGGGTACATCGATGTCTTTTAAAAAGCATTTAGATAGTTACATGGATAAGTTGTCTTTTAAAAGCATTTAGATAGTTACATGGATAAGTTGGGTATAGAGGGATATGGGCCAAATGCGGGCAATTGGGGTTAGCTTAGCGTGGCATGGACATGTTGGACCGAAGGGCCTGTTTGCAGGCTATAAACCTCTATGACTCTAAGACTAATTTGCTAAAGTCCTTCGAAGATGTAACAAGCAAAGTGGCTAATAGGGATCCAGATGTTGTATATCTAGACTCTAGAAGACAATTGATAAGGTGCCACATAAAAGGTTAATTCACAAGGTTAGATCACATGGAATTAGGGGTAATTTATTAGCTCGGATAGGTGACTAGCTGATGGACAGAAGACAGAGAGTGGGGATAAATTTTTTTTCTGGATGGCAGTAAGTAACTAGAGGGGTGCCACAGGGTTTTGCCCTTGGGCCCTAGTTATTTATAATCTATATTAACAATTTGGACACTGGGATAAAAGGCTCTATAGCCAAATTTGCATATGACACAAATAGGTGGGACAGTAAGTTGCAATGAGGAAATAAGAACCTTTCAAATGGATGTAGGTTAGGAGAGTAGGCCAAAATTTGGCAGATGGATAAATGCAAGGTCATGCATTTCGGTCAGAAAAATCGGAAGGCAGCTTATTATCTAAATGGGGAGAGACTTCGGGGTGCTCTGGTGCAGAGGGATCTGGGTGTCTTTGTTTGAGTCACAGAAACTAGCTTGCAGGCGCAGCAGATAATAAAAAAAATGAATGGAATGTTGGCAGTTATAGCTAAAGCAATAGAATATAAATGTTGGGAAATATTGTTGCAATTATACAAGGCATTGGTGAGACCGAAACTGGAGTATTGTGCACAGTTTTGGTCCTCTTATTTGAGGAAAGGTTGTGGCATTGGAGGCAGTTCAGAGGAGGTTCACTCGGTTGATTCCAGAGATGAGGGATTTGTCATATGAAGAGAGATTAAACATTTTAGGCCTATACTTTCTGGAATTTAGAAGAATGATGGGAGATTAAATTGAGACATACAAGATGATAAAAGTATGGATAAAGTAGACATGGAGTGGATGCTTCCTCTTGTGGAGCATTCTAGGGTGTGAGCTCATAACCTTAGAATAAGGGGTTTCAAATTTAAAACAGTTAAGGAGAAACTACTTCTCCCAAAGGGTTGTGAATCTGTGGAATTTGCTATTCCAAAGTGCGGTGGATGCTGGGATAGTAAGTAAATTTAAGGAGGAATTAGACAGATTTTTACTTGGTAATAGGTTGAAGGGTTTTTGGGGAGAAGGCAGGAAAATGGAGATGAGGAGCATATCAGCCATGATAAAACAGAGGAGCAGATTTGGCGGTCTATGGCCTAATTCTGCTCCTATATCTTATGAATTTATGAACTTATGAACAGGGCTGTGCTAATCAATGAGATTAAAGAATTGAGAAAAGAACAGTGCAAGGACTGAGAAGAACATATAATGGGTGAATTCAATGTCAAACTAGTATATATAGGAGGAACTTCTTCACTCAAAGGGTGGTGAATCTCTGGAATTCTCTGCCCGTTGAAGTGGTGGAGGCTACCTCGCTAAATATTTTTAAGACGCGGGTTGATGGGTTTTTGGTAAGAGAGGGGATTAAGGGTTATGGGGAGAGGGCGGGAATGTGGAACTGAGCCACGGCAGATCAGCCATGATCTTATTGAATGGCGGGGCAGGCTCGAAGGGCTAGTTGGCCTACTCCTGCTCCTATTTCTTATGTTCTTATAATAATTGAAACAAAGGCTGGAATATTCCAACAACCACTCCCCCCCCTCACTCTCCCCATTCCAACCTCTTCTCCACCTCCCCCAACCCTCTCCCCTCCCCCAACCCGCACAGCATCTTTTCCTATAGTGGATACTGATAGCCATTGGCTGCAAATGGGATCTTCTGGTCCCACCAAAGTCTATAGACTACTGCATGACTCACTGGCCCCACTACCCAGGAGCCCACCATGGAGAGGGTCAACTTAAATGGGCTGGGAAGATTCTGCTGTCAGGAGGAGCGAAAATATCCTTCCCAAAGGGAGGGAAAAAATATGAGATAAAGAGTGAGAGAAAAAAAGGTGAAGTTTTTGATAAAAAAGCAGATATTTTAAATTTTCAGTTTGAATATGTCTAACAATTAATATTGAAAGGAATGTGACTTACATTTGTAATAGTTGATTTTCAATGTCAGAGAAGTTAACTGGCAATAGTAAACATTTAACATTTAGTGGAGGAAATGGCATAGCGGTATTGACACTGGGCAAGTGGACACCCAGGGTAATGCTCTAGGAACTTGGGTTTGAATCCCACTACAGTTTATCTTGAAATTTGATCTTAGTAAAGATCTGGAATGAAAAGATGACTAATGACAATGAAATCACTATCGATTGTCGTAAACTCATCTGTTCACTAATGTCATTGAGGGAAGAAAATCTGCCACCTTTACCTGGCATGGCTAAATGTGATTCCAGGCCCACAACAGTGTGGTTGAGTCTTAAATTTCCTCTGAAGTAGCCTAGCAAGCCATTTGGAGTAATGAAATATGGGCAACAAATGCTGGCCTAGCCAGCGATGCTCACATTCAAAGAATGAATAGTGAATAAAAAAAGTTGTTAAGCATGCTCTTCTACTTGAAATTGCAAGATTTAACTTTCTGTGGTGAGTTTAGATAATATTTACTACACAATTATGGCAACTTCATGCCATTTGATGTATTTTAATGATGAAGCAGACAGCAAAATGCTGTTTTCATGAAGCTAATGGCAGAACGGCGCAGCTCGGATTGCAGGTTTTGGATATTCACATTAAACGTACATATGCCATTTGTCTCATGCTTGTGTACCACTTGGCCATAAATAATGTAATTGGTTCACCATTATGTGGACAGCATATTCTGGCTCATTGTATTTTCTGAAGAATTGGATTTTTTATTATTAAGGAAAAGGTTCATAAATATTTTTTCAAACCTTAATTGTCTGCCTGGTATTTACATACCTTATAGATTTACTGGGATGCTATTTTATGATTATTAATAAACTAAAATTTGCTTTATTTTTTAACTTACATTTTCATGGTACAAACAATAATCAAGCTTTTCTAATGTTTAACGTACTAAAATTAAGTTTAAGGTTTAATAACTTAAACTAATAAATCTTACCACCTTCCATTTCCAGACGTGATAGCAGAAGATGAACCAGCACCTTGTGCTTTCTCAGAGAATGGTCGCCAGTGTCCCATGAATGGAACGGAATGCAGGGGTGGGTGGCCCGGTCCTAATGGAGGCATCACAAACTTTGACAACTTTGCTTTTGCAATGCTAACTGTTTTTCAATGTATAACCATGGAAGGATGGACAGATGTTCTGTATTGGGTAAGTAATTAGCTAAGAAATGTATTTCAGTGTAGACAACTCAAATAACAATTGGAATTCTCTGCTGTCCCATCAATGGGTTTCTCGGCAGTGAGAGGCAACATGCTGTCCGTTAGCGACAGGATTTTCTGGTCTTGCTGCAGTCAGTAGGAGTTCTCACTGTAGCCACCCCATGCTACTGGAAAACCTGCAGTGGGGGTGTATTGTCACTGGGGCCAGAGAATCTGCAACTAGTGACAAGCCGGATAATTCCAGCCAATATCAGAAGCAATATGTTCTTCATACAATATTTGTGTGAAAATTTATCTCAGGAAATCAAAAATAATACTTGTTTGGCATTTATCAAAACAGTGCAAATAGTTAACATGTTATTTAAGATTTGCTTTCTGTTTTCATTTTTCAAAAAAATGTGAAGCAATACTACAGATTATAATAATTAAAACACTTTTGTCTTTACTAAAATCCGCAATTGATTCATTTGAAAAATTGAAGTAAGCATTTGTCATGTTTGGAGCTCCCTAATGAAGAATAGTGGGCACAATTTTCCCAGCTTGCTGTGCTGCTTGAGTAGTGCAGCGGGCTGAGAAATTTAAGTGGGGGGATGCCAGTCATGATTTTCCTGGTCCATTTTTTTATAGTGTAATTGGCCTTGTGCCTGGGAACACTGGAAGGCTGAATACCATATGCAGAAACTGTTCTGCACCTCTTTAGTGAGTCTGAGATTCAATTGTCTGGGCTGGCTAAAGTTTCTGCCCCTGCCAGTGGGGATCAGGTCTAGCTGGTGGGACCAGAGGCCTTTGAGGTCCCCCCTGGATACTGGGGGGGAAGGGGGTGCCTTTTAGGGCTGATGCATCTTTCCGTGACTTTAGGAGTGACCACTGCTCAGTTCTTGTGGAGACAAAGCCTCTTCACACTGAGGATACTGTGCATTGTATGCTATGGCACCTCCACCATGTTAAATGGATTAGCATCAGAACAGATCAGCAGCTCAAGACTGAGCATTCGTGAAGTTCTGTGGGTTATTAGCAGCAGCAGAATTGTAAACAACCACAATCTGCAATCTCATGGCCCAAGCATGCACCTCTCTCTACCATTACCATCAATCTTGGTGACATGAATTATGTAGAAAAGCATGCCAGGAGCAAGTTCCACAAATATCCCCATCCTCAATGATAGGAAGCCCAGAACAAGAGAGCAAAAGACATTTGAAACTATCTTTGGCCAGAAGTGCCAAATGGAAAATCCATCATGGCTTCCTCTTGTAGTCCCCAGGATTATTTATGCCAGTTTTCAGCCAATTCAATTCACTCCACATGATATCAAGAAACATCTGAGGGCACTGGATATAGCAAAAGTTATCGGTTCTGACAACATGCTGGCAGTAGTGCTGATGACTTGTACTCCAGAACTAGCTGAGCCTCATCTAAATGACAGTGTGGAAAATTGCTCAGATATATCCTGTCCACAAAAAACAGAATAAATCTAATCCATCAAGTACCACATATCATTCTTCTTTCAATCATCCTAATATGGATAAAAGAGTTGAACTCAAGAGTTGAGATGAGAATGACTACCCTTGACATCAGGCAGCATTTCACTAAGTGTGAGTCAATGAGAATCGGAGAAAACCCCCCACTGGTTGAAGTCATGCTAGCAAAAAGAAAAATGGTTGTAGTTGCTGGAGGCCAACCATCTCTGTCCCCCAGGACATCACCGCAGAATCCCCAGGTTAGTGACATAAGCTCAATGTTTTTAAGATATTTCAATGTTGACCTCTCATCCATCATAACGTCAGAGGTGGAATTGTTTACTGATGATTGCACAATCTTTAGTTTATTTGCAACCCCTCAGATATTAATGAAGTCCATGTCCAGATATAGAAAGACCTGAGCAACATTCAGATTTTGACTGATAAGTGGCAAGTAACATGCATGTCAAACAATTGCCAGGAAATAACCATTTCCAACAAGAGAGAATATGACTGCCCTCAACATTCAATTGCATCACCACCGCTGAAACCCCCAACATCCTCAACATCTTTGGGGGTTACCATTGTCAAGAAACTTAAGTGGACCAGCAATATAAATACCGTGGCTACTAGGAATTCTGCAGCGAGCAACTCATCTCCTGCCTCCTCAACGTCTTTTCCATCATCTACAAGGCACAAGTCAGGAATATGATGCAATGCTGTCTGCTTGTTTGCATGAGTGTGGCTCCAACAACACTCATAACCTGAACAAAGCAGCCCACTTGATTGGCATCCCATCTATGACCTTAAACATTTACTCCCTCCCACTGACATACAGTGGAAGCATTGTGTATATATGTAAGATGCACTGCAGGAAGTTACCAAAGCTCCTTCGATAGCAAACCTGCAACCTCTATCATTTAGAAGGACAAGGGCAATGGACATTTGGGAAACTACCAGTTACAAGCTCTCCAAACCACAGAGCATCCTGACTTTGAACAATATCACCATTTCTTCACTATTGCTTGTCAAAATCCTGGGGAACTTCCATCCCAGCAGCACTGTAGGTGTATCCACAAAAGAGGGACTGCAGAAGTTCAAGAATGTCGCTTATTACCACCTTCTTGATGGCTATTAGGGATGAACAACAAAGGCTGGCCTTGTCACTGATGCTTATACCTAATGAAAGGATTGGAAAAAAAGTCAAAATTCCCTCGTCTGAAAGTTGAATTGTGATCCCTTCCAATAGCACAATTAAGGGATCCTTTGTGCTTGTGTGTTTAAGAGGAATTGTTAACAGGACCTGAGAAGAGTAAAGTGGCAGATGGAGCACCAAATCAACATTAGAAATGACTTGTCATAATCTGCCCGCTGTTTATTCTCCTGCTCATCGACAGCACGTCCACTATATTGCCCTGCCAAATTTGGCAATCAGCATGGGCTGTTCTAGAAGTCTACAGATTTAGACCCCATAATGTTTTTTCATTTGCTGGCTGCTTGAGTGCCAGAACCAGTGGCACTACAGTGTCTGATTTTGCAGCCAATAACTTTTAATATGAAATCTAAGATTTTTTGCAGCATTTTATGCTGTATTAATCTTAAATCCCTTATCCCTCTCTTCCACAGCAGTACAACTGTTATTTTTTTAATCAAAATGAATTACCCAATACTCAAGTACATCAAATTCTCTTTCCCCATACTAGCAATGTTTCTTTGTATTTTCCTTTAGATTTGTAAGCATCAACCATCCTTCCTTTAATGTTATTATTTATCAACTTTACTATCACTCCCTCCTTGGCCTAACTAAATTACTGGTATACACATTGAACAGAATTACCCTCAGTAGACAACCGCACACACCTTCAAGCCACAAGCAAAGTGTCAATCATAGACTCAGTGACGGTGACAGAGAAAGGTGAACGCTATTAGTGTACAGATGTGAACTGACTCCATATGCTTAGTTGTAGTTGCTAATGGGCTGCTAGAATATGGATAATTAAACAATCTTCTCTGGAAAGTGCAACTATGAACAGCGATCATGCTGTGCTTCATATGAGTCTCCTATTTCAGAATCCAGATGTTCCCTATCTTGTTTACTGGTATGGCTTCTTAGGAACTTACAAATTATCTAAAGTCAAATACATCTGTGTGCTTTGTATTCTGAAATGCAATTTATATGTAATTATTTCTGCATTATCAGTTTATCTTCTTTGTAATAATAAAAATAATAATAGAAAAATTTTGATTATAAATATTGTTTTTAGTAATAAGTAGATGGCATACAGATCCACTTTGTTTTAAATATTAACTTCTATAACTAATTTAGCAAACCACTTTTGTGGCTGTGACACGTAACTTATTATCATCTTTACAGATGAATGATGCCATGGGATATGAATTACCTTGGGTCTATTTTGTCAGTCTCGTCATCTTTGGATCTTTTTTCGTTCTTAATCTTGTACTTGGTGTATTGAGCGGGTAAGCTTCCACTTCATTTTGTCTGGAATGCAAGGTCCTAAATCCAGTTACCATTTTGACTTTGGGGAAGACAAAAAGTATCAACTCGTTTCTACACAAGGAGGAATGATGTGTTAGTGAAGATTTTCATTAAAAATGTAATCTTTCCTAACTATAATTTGACATTGCAATCAGTCCAAAAAGTGGAAAATTTTCCAATATCCTTTTGATTATTACCTAATACCAAGGAACAAAGTAACTGGCTGAAGGGCTTTGCCATATTAAGTTGCGTAAAACCATAATAGGCATTCTCCATTTTTCAGGTGAATGACGGAATTGGATTAGAATGGCCATGGATATATTTTGTTAGCCTAATCATACTAGGCTCATTTTTTGTACTTAACCTCGTTCTTGGTGTACTTAGTGGGTAAGCAGTTGAATTGTATGTACCTGCCTCTGCTCCATTAGAGATGCTGTATTTTAACAAATGCTTTTTGCATGCATCTTGAGATATTGTGCATCAGCCTTGTTTGAGGTTGCTTTTTAACGGGCAAGCATGCATGGTACAGTGATTTGAGAGCAAAAGGTGACACTTCATTTCCTCTGAGATAACAAGTTGCTATCACTTGTTATGAAATAATGTATCTGGAAGAGTTAATTGCATGTGATTTTGAACTGTTAAAGTATTTATCTTTCACATTAAAATACAATGTTTCCTCTTTCCTGGAATATTTGATGTGTGTGTGGTTGGTTGTTTTTCTTGGGCACAACCTTGGATTACTATATTTTTGTGTTACATGAGTGAATATTATATGGTTCTTCAATTCCCTTCTGAGAAGAATTAATTCTTTAAGCTTAGCTTGCTACTTGGTTTAATTGGCTGATGTTCAGTGTCTTTTTATAATTAATCTATATGCTTGTGGGATATTTTCAGTTCATGAAGTAAGTTTTTATCAATACTAGAATACCTATATTATAATAGCATATTCGCTATTGGGGAATGCATGTTATTAGTTGGTGCATTAAGTTAAATTGTGTGCAATGGAAGCAATTCATGTGGGTAGACTTATGCATTGTAAGAAAGAGGAAAGAATTTATTTGTGTGTTATGAACAAAGCAGCCATAATCTGTTTAAAAGCATTTTGATCTCTGGTAGACATAGTGCATAGAGTAAATCTTCCTCCAGTATAACTTTGTTTAAAGTGGTAGTTTATCAATAAATAAATTAATGGGGTATGACCTTATAATTGTAATTCCCCATGTCACCAGAAGGAGATAAGCCAAAGCATAGCACTTTCCATCCGAGAGCAGTTAAAAAAATAGTTTTAAGTCATCCTATGATGTTTTTCATGCTCCCTTCAGCTTCAGCCTCACAGGTTACTCAGGTAGACATCTAGAATACTATCAGCTATTCAACTACCTTTTTTAGTTAGCATATGGGACGTGTACTTAGGTACCTGGCAAAATGAGACAGAAAATATGAGATAACTAAAAGAAAAAAGAAACAAATTTGATAAATAATATTCTCAGTTATTTTAGGACAATCTTCTGCATATTTTCTTTTGTGATCCCTCCATGCTGTGTGTTTTTACTGGCTGTGAAGAAAGCTGGTGACCCGTTCCTAGATTTTTGCCAATTTACTCCATAGCTGGTCAGAAGAATATTGTCTTCCACTTCATGGCCACTATTTTCCCAAACAAAATCTAAGTGTCAAATTCATGGGAAAACTGGTGTTAATCACACTGGCTTTTTCAGTGCGACTTCAGACAAAAATCTCCCACACTCTGTGACCTCTGCATTGCACAATCAGGAATATCATTAAAAGCTTGAGGGGTGGGGCATATTCATACCGGTGGCTGACAGTTCCGGGCCTCTGCACATGTGCAGTGGTCCCCTACAGTTTGGTGGCCAGCTCGATCATTGGCCAGCCAGGGGCCCTTGCAGTGCTGCCCTTCCACCACCCCTCATGGCCCAATCGCTCTCCTGAGGCCAGCCCCAAAGCCCTCCCACCCCATCCAGAGCCAGCCACACTCCCCGCCCTTCCCCCCACTCCTCAGTAGTGACAATCGCTTCCACCAGCCCTCCAGGCAGACCCTCCCCAGCAGACCACCCCTCTTCCCTATGGTAGACACTCCAGCTGACCACTCTTCCTTCCTTCCCCCCCCCCCCTCCCAACCAACTGCTCAGATTGCTGGCCTCCCTCCAGCCACGAACGATCCCCATGCAGAGAGGCAGAGGGACCTCTCCACTCCCATGGATCATCCCCTAGGCCTAGCCCCTTTGGCACTGCCCCATGCCTGGTGGATAGTGCTAAAGTACCTCCTGGGCATGGGCACTTTGCCCAGTGGGTAGTGCCAGGGCCACAGGCCAGAATGCCAGGGTGCTCATGCCCAGGGGCCACCACTCCCCATTGCCGGAGTCTCTGGGGGGCTCTGATTGCCCCCTCTTCAGTGGGGTCATCTAGATAGTTCCCCGAAAGTGGGTAGCTAATCTGAACACTGCTGGTTTAAAATCGTACTGGGGAGATTGGTGGAAGATGCTAGCATCCCGTCCTGGGCCTATTAAATACATTTAAATTAAATTTAAAATAGAATTTGCATATCAGCCGTACCTCCCAGCCAATTTCCAGCGTTGCACAGACACTGCCAGAAATCTGGGTCTGGGAGGCGCAATCACAACGCAAGCACTTGTAGGAATCCCATGAATTGGCCAACTTGCGATTTTCCTGGTCTGCTGCGCTAAAAAATTAGTGTGGCGGGATGGGAGAATCACCCCATATCTTCCAATAATGCAACATTGATATCAAGAACTAGCCATTCAAGAACTATGGTCCAACCCTATTTCTGGTCATTGTGAAGAAGGACACTAGTAGGCCATCATATTGTGCCGTTGTGCCAGCGTCCTTTTATAGTGAAGTGTTAGCTATCAGAAGAATCACGCAAGAGGAGTTTAACAACTTGAACAAACTATTGAATTTGCTATCAAGAAACTTATTTTGAGCAAGAATAGTGTGTTGCTACTAGGCCAGTCCATGCGTTGTAGAAAATGTAAACTGTTGGTTGAATGCTTTATGTTTAATGATCTGTTTATTGTAGCAGCTTATATTTGGATGTATTTTGGATCAGAATGAGAGCTTTCACACTGTAATTTCACTGAATCAATTGCAAGCTATCCACATATTCAATCTACCAATTCAGGCTTGTATTATCCAATTTCAGCATTATACCAATTCTAAATATACTTTTAATCATGCAGTAAGGTTCTTAGCACACCTTTGTTAATGCTAAAGTTTTGAGTTTAATGTATTGTATATACAAACACATTGTAAAATTATATTAAATACAGCTGAAAAATAATACCTAATTCAATGACTTGTTAGTGATCCCTTTATTTCTCTAAACAGCAGAAGAAATTCTAATATTGTTATAGTTGAATATAGGATTACTTACTGCAGCAACACAATATTTATATTCTCTGTTCTATGCAGGACCAAACCTATGAACAAATTCTATCCATTTCCCTACCCCTCTGCATAGTACAATCTAGCATGTAATGATAATGGCTCATACAAGAGCTTGCTCAATGGTATTATTATGGAGGAATGAATGTGGGAAGTATGTATCGAGTTAGGTCTGAATTTTGCAGTTGTAATGGTAATGAAGTTTAGTGTTTTCTACCGCTACAACTGTGAAACTGACAGAAACTTCTGCAAATGTGCAGGTAAGTGTGAAGTTTGAGAATTTGTTGTCAATGATCTCCTAATGCTTCATAAGGTGTGGTGGTGAAAACCCTGCAGATGGCAATCTTTACAAATTGCTTGAATCGACATGAGCTTCCCTTTTGTGGCTGTAATCTCTCCTGCTAAATAATTTTCCTGGCTCTGAGAAACAAAATATTTGTGAAATTTCAAATTTCAACATTATGTTAAAAAATCTGGAAGCTTTAATATAATTTTGTTAAGTTGCTTATATTTTAATTTGCACCTTCTCATGTATACTTCAATCTTTAGTTGGTTTTCTGTAAAATCTGTGAAAATGAATGATTGTCAGGACATTTTACTTGTTTGCTGGCTATGAGAAAATACTTCAATGTGATTGGCTGCTTCCCCTCCTTGATGCTGGGTGGCTGAAGATCCCCTTCCCTTGGTGCAAGATTTACGATACTGTTGAGAAAGGTGAAGATTATGTCACAGAAATTGCTAGATATTTGTAGAAAGATTTTTTCAAGGTCTGGAATGTGTACTGTCTCTTTGCCACTGACCGCAGATCTAGGCCATCATATATTCATAAATGTTTTTACAAAATTTCTTTAACAAAAACAGATGAATTGGAGGGTTGGCTGGGTTGATCCCTACACTGGCCAAGTTTAATGAATGTCTTTCCACAATATTTGGGTGAAAATCTGCATTGCTACTTTACTATTACATTGTGAAAAGCAGAGAAGAAGAACAACAGAAATCTACAATCATATTGCACTTTTAATGTAATGCGATATCCTGAGATCCTTCACAAGCACATTTTAAAACAAAATTTGACACTGAGTTACATAAGGCAATATTGAAAGCAGGTGACCAAAGATAGCTAGGTCAAAAGTATAGGCTTTAAGGATGATCTTAAGGGAGGAAAGAGAATAAAGAGGTGAGTGTTTAGGGAGGGAGTTCCAGAGCTTAGGGCCCAGACAGTTGAAAGAATGCCCACCATTGATGAAGTATTAAATTTGGGATTCTGAAGAGCCTGACTTTGGATGATTGTGGATATCTTAGAGGGTTTTGGGGATGGGAGAGATATCAGAGATAGAGAAAAGTGAGACAATGGAGGGATTTGAAAACAAGAATGAAAATCTTAAAATTGAGGTGTTGCTTGACTGTGAGGCAATGTAAGTCAATGAATGCAGGAGTGACGAGAGAATAGGACTTGGCATGAATAAGAACATGGGCAGCATAGATTTAAGTGACTGCATGTTTCTGGAAGGTAGAATGAGGAGACTAGTTGGAAGTGCAATGGAATAATCAAGTTTAGAGGTAGAAAAGGCATGGACCAGGGATTCAGCTTCACAAATTAAGGCAGGGACAGATTCCAACCATGTTACATAAGTGGAAATAAGTGGTTCCAATAACAATGTGGATATGTGGATGAAAGCATATGTCATGGTCAGATATGACATTCGTGCTATGGACTGTTTTACTAAGCCTCAGCCAGTTGCCAGAGAGAGAGATGGAGCTAGTAGTCATGGAATAGAGTTTGTACCGGGAACAAAAGATGATGGCTTCAGTCGTTACAATATCTAATGAGAAAAAATTACTGCTAATCCAGTACTAGATGTTGGACAAGCAACCTGATAATTTAGCAACAGTGGAGGAATCAAGAGAGATGGTGGTGAGAGAGTTTTGGGGTTTGTCAGCATCCATGTGATAATTAAAACTGTGGGAACACCAGAGATTACAGTGTAGGACAGGAAGAAAAGACATTGCAAATAATACTCTGGCTATAAATAGCTAGATAAGAAGGGAATCAGGCAAGTGCAATTCCAGCCAGTAGAGTGACAGTGGAGGATAATGGTGTGGTTAAATCACTCAAAACAGTTTGAGAAGGACAAAGAGGGATATTTTATCATTGCCACAGTAACATTGTTATTGTGTCTTTGATGAAAGTAATTTCAGTGACATGGTAGAAATCTGATTGTAGGGATTCAAATGCAGAGTTCTGAGAATAATGGAAACAGATTTGACAGGTAGAGGCAGCTGATCCGATGGGCTCATTCCCAATATCAAAAAAACCACAGTAGATCCTCACACTTTTTTTTGGATTGAGTGTGGAGGAGACAGAAGAGAAGGATTTAAGGTGATGGTTGCAGTGAAGAAAAGAAGCCTAGTTTATCTTTGCATGCCAGGCTGATTCTGGAATAGTGACCTGTTTTAGTAGACAAGTGAAAGACTAATACTGCTTTATGTGATCCAGATACAAGAGCAATATGCATTCCCTCCTGTTAATAGGTAAGATAGGGAAGGGAACACCAAACTGTATCGAAGAACAATTTTTATTTTGCATATAATCTCTTATTTTCTAAATGCATGAAAGATAGAGTTGATCTCACTTCCTAATTTGAATTGGTTACAGATATATGAACAGTTTGTATAGAGGCCTTGGCTTCTTTCATGCTTAGCTGGATGCTAGAAAAACCAATGTGAAACAGCTGTAATAACTGTTTAAAGGAAGAAATATGAAAGGGCTGGAAATTACTATAATTCATCACTCATCACAGCAGAAAAATATGACCAATACTGCACTTCTTCTTGATGAAAGAGTGAAAGCCTTGTTAAAGGAGGTATACCAAAGATGTATGGTCCAATCTGGAGCTGCAGACATTCTTCGGTACAATGCTAGATGCAAATGAATCAAAGAAGGTAACAAACTCAATATGTGCAGCTATAGAGGCCCTTTTCTTCTAGTTGCGAATGATGAAGTTCACTAGTATTAAGAGAGAAGTGATAGTCAGTCTGTCTTTTTTTACATTTTTTCATGGTATGTCACTGCAGTTGGCAAGGTTAGCATTCATTGCTCATCCCTAATTGCATTTGAGAATGTGGTGATGAACCACCTTCTTGAACCATTGCAGTCTGTCTGATGTAGGTGCACTCACAGTGCTATTGGGAAGGGTGTTTCAGGATTTTGACTCAGTGACAGTAAAGGGATGGCAATATAGTTCCAAGTCAGGATGATATATGGCTTGGAGGAGAATTTGCAGATGATGGTGTTCCTGTACATATGTTGCCATGGTGGAGTTGGAAAATGCCATCAAAGGAGCCTTGTGGAGTTCCTGCAGTGCGTCTTGTAGATGATGCACCTACCACTGTGCAACGCTGGTGGTGGAGTGGGTGGATGCTGCAGGTAGAGAATGGGGTGCCAGTCAAGTGGGCTGGTTTTTCCTGGATGGTGTCAAGCTTCTTGAGTGTGATGAAATACCTTCCAGGCTATTGGAGAGTATTTCATCACATTCCTGACTGTAGATTGTGGACAGATTTTGGGGAGTCAGAAGGTGAATTATTTTCTATAGAATTCTGAAACATAAGAAATAGGAGTAGGAGTAGGCCATCTAGCCCTTTGAGCCTGCCCCGCCATTCAATAAGATCATGGCTGATCTGTCGTGGCTCAGTTCCACATTCCCACCCTCTCCCCATAACCCTTAATCCCCTCGCTTATCAAAAACCTATCAACCCGCGTCTTAAAAATATTTAGCGAGGCAGCCTCCACCACTTCAACGGGCAGAGAATTCCAGAGATTCACCACCCTTTGAGTGAAGAAGTTCCTCCTCAACTCCGTTCTAAACTGCCCCCCCCCTTTATCTTGAGGCTGTGCCCCCTAGTCCTACTGTCTTTTTTGAGCGGGAAGAGTCTCTCCACCTCTATCCTATCCATCCCATTCATCATCTTATACGTCTCAATGAGATCTCCCCTCATTCTTCTAAACTCTAACGAGTACAAGCCTAGTTTATTCAGCCTCTCCTCATAGCTCAACCCCCTCAACTCTGGTATCAGCCTAGTAAACCACCTCTGCACTCCCTCCAAGGCCAAAATATCCTTGCGTAAGTGCGGCGCCCAAAACTGCACACAGTACTCCAGCTGCGGCCTCACCAATGCCCTATACAGCTGCAGCAAGACCTCCCTACTTTTATATTCAATCCCCCTCGCTATGAAGGCCAGCATCCCATTTGCCTTCCTGACCACCTGCTGCACCTGCAGGCTGGGTTTTTGCGACTCATGCACAAGGACCCCGAGGTCCCTCTGCACCATCGCCTGCTGCAGTTTTTTGCCACGTAAGTAATAGTCCTTTCTACCATTATTCCTACCAAAGTGGACCACCTCGCAAACTCTCCAACAAGATAGAGGTTCCTGGTGGATGTTGGAAATCAGAAATAAAAACAGAAAATTGTTAAAATACTCAGCAAATCAATCAACATTTGTAGCAAAAGAAGCAGTATTAATATTTCAGGTCAATGACCTTTCATCAGAATACAGGTTTTAAGCAAGTACAGAGGCAGGGAATTGGTGATAGCTTGCATACTTTTACAGTGTAAACGTATATAATAACGAGTAGTTAATGAAGACTTGCTGTTAACATAGACATAGAACAATCATCTCTGAGTCTTAATACATCTCTGGCCAACACCACACTGATCCAAGGTCTGGGTCATATGTCTTCTTACATCACAGTGGTGATGGTACTATACTAATGTACTAATGGTACATTAACCCTGTATATACCAGACCTGTATAGTAGTTTCCTTTTCTCTTTTGTGGAATCCTCTCTCCTCCTTTTCTTCCTGCCTCTCTTTCTCTCACTTTCCTGTTCCTGCCTTTCTCAATCTATTTTTCTTTAAATTCCAGTTCCAGTTTCCACTGCTCCAATTTCTGCTAATTTTCCTGTGGCAGTATCCTCAATTTTCACCCTTAGATGTTTCACCATCACTTTTAAAATCCAGTCAAAGAGGGCTCAAGTGGCACTGCAGACAGATGACCTTCCTGCCTAGCTTTTTGAGATCCTTTTCAGGATCCTTTCCAGAGGATCGTAACGAGGTAGTAAGTAGGTCTTCCTTGGTGCGACTCAGCAAGCGGACCTGTTGTTAAAAACAATTTGAGGATGGATGGTCCTGACTTTTAGGTTTGTTATCTCGGGACTCCATCTCCAATTAATCAACTGTAAAATGTTTGGAGGATGTGGCTTGAAAGACACTGGGCTTCTGAAAATTTGATTGCAAAGAAAAACATTTTTTATCTCAGTGGTATTCAGGGGAAGGGTAAATTTTAAAGTAAATTTAGTAATCTCACTTCCATGTGCACTGGTCTGGAAAAGCCAAATCTGGGGCCATATTTTCTATGGTGGAGCTGTGTATATGTATAGTGACCTGGAGACATTTTCTGGTTGCTCTTTTAATAGAGCTCTGTTGCAATGTTTTAAAGATGATGTGGGTATGCCGGCGTTGGGACTCTCCATTCACCTGACGAAGGGACTAACCCCGAAAGCTTGAGTCTATTATCAAATAAATCGGTTGGACTAAAAGTTGGTGTTGTCAGACTTTTTGCAATGTTTTAAATGCAGGATAAACTCATTGCTTGTATAACTTTATTTTTGGGGTTGATTTAAGTCTAGATAGTTGTTCTAACTGTTTCCTGGTGGATGAAGTTTTTAATGAAATGTGTATTAAAATACAAAAAACTGAAGTTGAGGTAGAGGCAGTCTCTGAATGCTTCTACATTCAAACCTAGATGCTGATGAGGTAGTGGAGACCTCTTTGCAGACCCGCAAATAAGGAGTAGACAGTGATCCACCAAGGAGTGGTGCCACTGAGGTAACGCCAGGGAAAATATTAAGGCGAGCACATGAAATCCTGATGGCTGGGCATGTCAGTTTATGCAAAGCTCCAAGCCTGCTCCAGCCAACGTTTTTACTGGCCACATCTCTGCAAAGATATAGTAAAGTTTTGCAGAACCTGCCACACCTGCCAGGATGAGGTAAAACCCCAGTCTGAAATAGAATATATATTATAATTTCTGTGCCAGCTTTTGGGGAACACCTGGGCCGCACCTGTGCAAGGATATTTTGGCCCTGGAGGGAGTGCAGAGGAGGTTTACTAGGCTGATACCGGAGTTGAGGGGGTTGAGCTATGAGGAGAGGCTGAATAAACTAGGCTTGTACTCGCTAGAGTTTAGAAGAATGAGGGGAGATCTCATTGAGATGTATAAGATGATGAATGGGATGGATAGGATAGAGGTGGAGAGACTCTTCCCACTCAAAAAAGATAGTAGGACTAGGGGGCACAGCCTCAAGATAAAGGGGAGGCGGTTTAGAACGGAGTTGAGGAGGAACTTCTTCACTCAAAGGGTGGTGAATCTCTGGAATTCTCTGCCCGTTGAAGTGGTGGAGGCTGCCTCGCTAAATATTTTTAAGAAGCGGGTTGATGGGTTTTTGATAAGAGAGGGGATTAAGGGTTATGGGGAGAGGGCGGGAAAGTGGAACTGAGCCACGACAGATCAGCCATGATCTTATTGAATGGCGGGGCAGGCTCGAAGGGCTAGATGGCCTACTCCTGCTCCTATTTCTTATGTTCTTATGAACAATTCAGCAAGATGTAAGTGGGGTGCCTACCCAAAACAAGCGGGGAATACCAATACATTATTACTATCATGGATGTGGCTATCTGGTTCCCAAAGGCTGTTCCCTTGAAAAACCTATCTGCCAAAATTGTGGTGGGGAATTTACACAATTACAAAATAATATAGGCTGCCTACTGAGCTCCAGTCAGACCAGGGCTCAAACTGCAGGTCCCAACTATTCCTGAAAGTGATGGGTAATGTGGGTGTGACTCAGCTGAAGTCTTCAACGTCTCACCCGCAGTTGCAGGAAGTGCAAGAACAATACAATAAGATCCTAAAAACAATGGCAAATTGTCAAAAGTACCCCAATGACTTCGATAAAGGACTAAGTTTACTTCTGTTCCCTACCAAAAATTCATCTAAAGTACACTGGTTTTACTCTATTTGAATTGGCTTATGGGCACCAAGTGAGACGTCCTCTGAAACTAATCAAGGACAAATTTTTAAAACAGAAAGTGGAAGTCTCCATTTTAGACTACATAACTGTGTTTTGTAAAGGACTCACAAGGAAGTTGTTACCAGAGGAAATTGGCTGATGATTGCTCTTTCTCCCTCTCTCTCTCCCTCTTTCGAATTAAGAGTGTTGCCTGGTTTGAAAAACCAACTCTCCCAGAAACCTACAACTGAAATGAGATCTCATAATGAAACACTTTCTGCGTCTGACTGTACCCAAGGAACCAGCTCACCTGCCGCATTTTAAAATCCATGCCTCAAGGACATCCGAAGGACACCTAACCATATTTTTTTTACATTTTTATTATTGATCTCTAACTCCCTTTATTCTCATACCTGTGCATGTGTAGTTTTTTTTTAAATTTTGCTCTTTCATGGGATGTGGGCATTGCTGACTAGGCTAGCACTTATTGCCCATCTATAACTGCCCTTTCTCACTACTGTAGATATGGAGTTACAGGTAAGCTAGCCCAGATAAGAATGACAGAATGTCTTCCCTAAAAGACATTGGTGAACCAGATAGGCTTTTATGACGATGGTTTTATGATCATTATCAGATGTTTAATTCTAGATTGTTATTGAATTCAAATTTCACCACCTGTCATGGTAGGATTCAAACCCATGTCACCAGCGCATTACTCTGAGTCTCTGGAGTACTGGTCCAATAACAATACCACTATGCCATGTCCTTTCCCAGGGCTGATGTGCATGAGTGCCAAATGCTTGACATCATGTTTTATTATTTCTCTCAGATTTAGTGGTTAATAAATTTGCTTGGCTCCTTATTGCTCAGTGCTTAAATATTTAAACACATTCTGATTTGGAAAAGGCATATTTTTGTGAAAATGGGACTCATTATGACCAACCACGGAGATTAAATAGAGGAGAGCCAGTTCATCCCTTCTCTCAGAGGTTTTAAGTGTTGGATAGGGTGCCAATCAGGTGTCTGCTTTGTTTCAGATAGTGTTCAACGTATTGAGTGTTTTTGACACTGCATTCATCCATGCAGTGATGAGTATTTCATCATACTCCTGCCTTGTATCTTGTAGACTGACTTTAGGGAGTCAGGGTGGATTACTTGTCGCAGAATTCTTGTACTCACAGTATTTATGTGGCTGGTTTAGTTCAGTTTCTGGTCAATGCTAATCCATAGGATGTTGATAGCGGAGTATTTACTGGTGGTAATCTCATTGACTGTCATGGGGAGATGATTAAATTCTTTCTTGTTATTGCCAGAAATTATGTAGTGTAATTGTTGCTTGCTACTGATAAGCCCAACCTCAATATTGTCCAGGTCTTGCTGCATATGGACATGGACTGCTTTGGTGTCTGAGGAGTCGTGAATAGTATTAAAAATTGTCCAATCATTAGCAAACATCCCCACTTCTTACCTTAGGATGGAGGGAGATCATTGAAGCAAATGAAGATGGTTGGGCGTAGGCGTAGGACACTATCCTGAAGAACACCTGCAGTGATGTCCTGGGACTTGAATGACCTTCAACAATTGCAGCCAACTTCATTTGTGTGAGGTATGACTCCAACCAATGGAGAGTTTTTCCCCCTGATTCCCATTGACTTCAGTTTTGCTGTTTTTCCTTGATGCACATAGTCAAATGCTGCCTTGGTAGCAAGGGCAGTCACTTTCACCTAACCTCTAGAGTTCAGCTCTTTTGTCTATGTTTGGACAAAGGCTGTAATTAGGTTAGGAGCTGAGTAGCCCTGGCATAACTTAAATTGAGAGTCTGTGAGCTGAATATTGTTGTATAAGTGCTACTTGATAGCACGGTCAGTGATACCTTACACTACTTAGCTGATGAGCAAGAATAGATTGATGATGTGGCAGTTGACTGGATTGGATTTGTGTTACCTTTATGTGGACAGGACATCCTTGGACAATTTTTCATATTGTTAGGTAGGTTCTAGTGTTATAGCTGTACTGGAACTTGACTATGGACGTGACTATGTTCTGATACACAGTTTCAATACTACTGCTGGAATCTTACAAGATCCTGAAGCCTTTGCAGAATCCAATGCCTTCAGCAGTTTCTTGTTAATGCGTGATGTGAATTTAATTGGTGACAGACTTGTATCCGTGATGCTGGGATCCTCATTAAACCAGGTTTGATCCCACAGCTTGATGGTGGAATGACCATTATGCTGGGCCGTAAGGTTACAGATTGTGATTGAATACAGCTTTGCTGCTGTTGATGGCACACAGCGTCTGATGGATGCCCTGTTTTGAATTGCTGTATCTGTTCTAAATCAGTCTGATTTAATGTGGTGATAATGTCACACAACGCAATGGAGGGAATCCTCAATGTGAAGGTGGTCACTCCAATCAATACTTTTTTGGACATATACATCTCAGATTAGTAGATTGGTGAGAACAAGGTTACGTTGGTTTTTCCCTTTTTGTTGGCTCCCTCACCATCTCTCCCAGACCTAGTCTAGCAGTCTTGGGCAATAGTGGTAGGACTGAGTGACTCTTGGTGATGAACGCCCAGAGTACATCTGTGCCCTTTCCATCCTTAGTGTTCTTCCATTTGGTGTTCAACATGGCTGGTTACTGATTTATCTGCTATGGGAGTGTTGCGGACGGTAGGTGGTAATCAGCAGTAGGTTTCCTTGTCCGTGTTTGACCTTATGTCATGTGACTTCATGGAATCTGGAGTTAATGTATACTATTGTGCTGCTACCTCATTGAGAGGACAAATCTGGAGATGGTGGCAGAGGTGTCCGACACATTGTGTGTAAGGTATGATTCAATGAGTATGACTATGTTTAGGCTGTTGCCTGACTAGTGTGGTGACAGTTCTCCCAGTTTTGGCACAATCTCCCAGACGTTTATGAAGAAAAAGAAGAAACTTGATTTACAACATATAAGATTGTGAGGAATCTAGAAAGGGTGGATGTGGAGCAGATGTTTCCTCTTGTAGGAGAATGTAGAACTAGAGGTCATTGTTCAAAAATGAGAGGTCACCCATTTAAGACTGAGATGAGGAGAAATCTTTTCACTCAGAAGGTAGTGAGTCTTTGGAACTCTCTTCCTTAAAATGTGGTGGAAGCAGAGTCTTTGAATATTTTTAAGGCCAATGTAGATAGATTCTTGATAAGCAATGGGGCAAAAGGTTATTGGGGTTGGCAGATATGTTGAGTTGAGGTTACTATCCAACCAGCCATGATCTTATTGAATGGCTGAGCAGGCTCAAGGAGCCGAATCGCCTGTTGTTGCTACTAATTCATTTGTTCGTATTTTCATAAGGAGACCATTGGAGGACTAATTGGCTGTGCTGTTGTTATTTCCAGTGTCTTGTATGCAGCTAGGTGGTCCATCTGATTTAATTTCTTTTTGATTATTCAGTAGCAGTTTGGTACAACTAAATGGCTTGCTTGGCCATTTCAAAGGCCATTTGAGAGTGAGTCACATGTATTGCTGAAGTCAGACCAGGTAAGGATGGCAGATTTCCTTTTCTAAGTGGAATTAGTGAATTGGATGGGTTTTTGTGCCAATTAACGATTGTTTCACTATCATCATTATTGAGATAAACTTTTAATTCCAGACATAGAAATCCATTGAATTTAAATTCTATTAGGTGTAGTGCTCGGGTATGAACTTGTGCCCCTGAAGCATCAGCCTGGGCCTCTGGATTACTCGTCCAGTGAATACATTGCCTCTCCCTCCCTTACAAGTGAGTGGATAATAATGGTGTTCTGAGGGTCTATACAGTTACAAGTGGGATCAACATCGGGAAATAATGAGAGGGCAAGAAAAATTGGATTGAGAGAGAGAAAAAAGAAACAGAAAAGAAAATTATGAAAAGGAATGAAAACATATTATTTTTTCCCAACACTAATTCACTTCTTGAAGGAATGACACTGCAGAGTTTAAATTGTTCATTTTCTGAACCGCAGCTTGATGGGCAGTCATTAACAATTATCACATTGTTAAAGGGGTACTTAGGCTATTAATTACTAGGATATTAATTATTAGGCTTGTGTTATAGGAAGCATTTTCCTATTTGAATGTATATAATCATGTCTTTAGCGGGTATGAGTATATACATTGAGTCTTACCAGGAGGGACCTTTGTAACCACCTGCCTCCAATTCTGAATTCATACTGTACTGTATTTTAAATTTTTATATGTAAAGAAGATTGAATATCACAATGCACTCAACTACCTTTTTGGGGCCTAGTTACCACATATTAATTACTAGTCTTAATTTTCTGAGAGCAATTAATGTGAAAATGCAGCAAGTTCTGAAAATTATATAGGCACTAATGGTGAGGTGCTGTTTGTGCAATGCGAATTGTGGAACAACAGCAATCAACCAGCAAACTTTGGAAATTCACTACTGACACCCTGGGGGAGATTCTGCCATCCCTATCCTGCAGGGGGAGGGGGACTTTCGGTGAAGTCAGGGCTGGCCCAGGAATGAAGCGGGGGCGGGGGGCAGCAATCATGCCATAGGAGCTTGGAAGGCTGGCTTGCGGGGATTGTGGGCCTAACCAGCGATCGGGAGGTTGGCAGACAGGGGCCACTGTGCGTGCGCTGATCTCGATGTTGGCAGCTCAGCGCGTATGCAGTGGCCCGTTCAGGGAATAGCTTTGACCCACTGAATTCAGCAGTCATTCACGCTGGTGCACTCTGTACTGCATAGAGTGTGGGAGATGCTTCTCTGAAGTCCCACTGAAAAAATCAGTATGACTTATTCCAGTATTCATGTGAATTCAACACTTAGAATTTTGGTGGGAAAATCGCCCCCCATGTTTCCTAATGGTTAGAGTTAGCAAGGAAATTGGCAACAGATCAATTGTTTACATGCCTTTACTTTTCCTGCAAGTTCGAAGCATTATTCCTTCCACTTCATTTCATTTACAGAGCAAATATGTCAGGGTTTGTGAAATACATTTCCACTTGGAAACTAATAGTTGTATGATAATTGTCCAAGTTAATTAGTGACCCTGCTAACCGCAGTGGCAATACAAATTAAGCCAATTAATTAATCCAGGCTTTAATTAGATGTACTAAGTGTCTGACCTAATTTCACCTGTTTTGTTAAAATCTTCTTAAACTTTTTCTTAAACTCAGTTCTAACCATTGCATTTATTACTTGAATAAGCTTACATTTTGCAGGCAGTCAACTGAGAAAATCAAATATTTTTGGCACTACACTCTAATCTCAGAGTTAACCACAGAACCAATATTGAATTCACACAAAATAAATTATTTATATGGATTGAGAATTTTTGAACACGCACACATCCTATTTTTCATTATTTGTTAATTATAAATGTAGCTTTTCCCATTTACTTCAAAATAATTGTGCAATTACAATGGACATTGGTGTATAAATAAACAAAATACAACAAGATGAAAGCAAGACCAATATTCCCTTTAAGTTCCAGTGAGTTGTTTCGGTCTGACAATTTAGATGTGTATGTTGCATGTATGGTGTGGCAAAGTAGAACCACAGGGCATATTACTAGACTGATGGTTTGTTGCATTATCTGCTGCAAAATATTGGGGGCAATTCTCCCATCCTGCTGCGCTGTTTTTGTAGAGTAGCGGGCCGGGAGACTCGAGTGAAGGCTGTTTCACAGGCTCCCTGGTGGGCGCCATGGCCTCCGCGTGTCTCTGGCGAAGCTGGTGGCGGCAGCTGGATTTCTGCCGCCATCAGCTCCACGGCACAGCCCACCGGCACGCACCTCTTGGGGGGCAATATGTGAGGGTGGAGGGTTCTGCTGCCACTCTGCAATTGGGTTGAGTGACAGAGGGAGGGAGGCCTATGATTGGGGCTGGCCATGGGGTGGAGGTGGGGGTCAGCCTCCTTGGGGGGCTGGGGCTTTGGGGACAGAAGGGCCATTGGGGAGGGGAGGCAGTGGGGTGGGGGAGTGGGTAAGGGCTGCCTGTGAAGATGGTGGGGGCAATAAGTTTTTTTTGTGTCGGTCTTCATGGAGGAGGACACACATAGCTTGCTGAATATTAAAGGTAGAGGGATGGTAGGAGATGAGCTCCTTAATGCAATTACTGTCACTAGAGAGGTAGTGCTTGGTAGACTAATGGGACTGAAGGTAGACGAGTCCCCGGGACCGGATGGAATGCATCCCAGGGTTCTGAAAGAAATGGCAGCAGTAATAGCGGATGCCTTAGTAATTGTTTATCAAAATTCACTGGACTCTGGGGAAGTGCCGGACGATTGGAAAATGGCTAATGTTACACCGCTGTTTAAAAAAGGTAGCAGACGAAAGGCAGGGAATTGTAGACCGCTTAGCTTAACGTCCGTAGTTGGAAAAATGCTGGAATCCATCATCAAAGAAGAAATAGCAAGACACCTGGAAGAGAATGGTTTGATCAAGCAGACACGGCATGGATTCGTGAAGAGGAAGTCGTGTTTAACAAATTTATTGGATTTCTATGAAGATGTGACTAGTATGGTAGACAGAGGGGAACCGGTGGATGTGGTGTTTTTGGATTTCCAGAAGGCGTTCGATAAGGTGCCTCACAAAAGGTTGCTGCAGAAGGTTAGGGTACACGGAATTGGGGGCAAAGTGTTAGCGTGGATTGAGGATTGGTTATCTAACAGGAAGCAGAGAGTTGGAATCAATGGGTGCTTTTCTGGTTGGCAGTTGGTGACTAGTGGAGTGCCGCAGGGATGGGTGCTGGGGCCTCAACTGTTTACCATTTACGTAGATGATCTGGAGGAGGGGGCTGAATGTAGGGTAACAAAATTTGCTGATGACACAAAGATGAGTGGAAAAGCAAATTGCGTGGAGGGCGCGGAAAGTCTGCAGAGAGATCTGGATAGGCTGAGTGAGTGGGCGAGGATCTGGCAGATGGAATATAATGTTAGCAAATGTGAGGTTATCCACTTTGGTAGAAATAATAGGAGGAGGGATTATTATTTAAAGGGTGAAAAGCTGCAGCATGCTACGGTGCAGAGGGACCTGGGGGTCCTTGTGCATGAATTGCAAAAACCCAGTCTGCAGGTGCAGCAGATGATCAAGGAGGCGAATGGAATGTTGGCCTTTATAGCAAGGGGTTTAGAATATAAAAGCAGGGAGGTCTTGCTGCAACTGTACAGGGCACTGGTGAGGCCGCAACTGGAGTACTGTGTGAAGTTTTGGGCCCCGTATTTGCAAAAGGATATATTGGCCTTGGAGGGAGTACAGAGAAGGTTTACCAGGCTGATACCGGAGATGAGAGGGTTAGCTTATGAAGAGAGATTGAATAGACTGGGTCTGTACTTGTTAAAGTTTAGAAGGCTGAGGGGGGGGATCTTATAGAGACTTACAAGATAATGAAGGGGCTTGATAGGGTTGAGGTAGAGAGATTCTTCCCGCATAGAAAGGATAGCAGAACTAGAGGACACAGCCTCAAAATAAGGGGGGGGGGGGGTAGTTTAGAACAGAGTCGAGGAGGAACCAAAGAGTGGTGAATCTCTGGAATTCTCTGCCCATTGAAGTGGTGGAGGCTACCTCGTTGAATATATTTAAGTCACGGTTAGATAGATTTCTGACAGACAAGGGAATTAAGGGTGATGGGGAGAAAGCGGGAAAGTGGAACTGATTCACTTCAGATCAGCCACGATCTTATTGAATGGCGGGACAGGCTTGAGGGGCTAGATGGCCTATTCCTGCTCCTATTTCTTATGTTCTTATGTTCTTACATCAAGGTGGGCTGTGGGTGCAGCAGGTTGAGGCTGGCCCTGGCACATTTGGGGGGCCACCAATCAGGCTGTGGGGATTTGCACAGCCTGCGATGCAGGGATCGCGGGGCTGACCAGCAATTGAACTATCAGTGATCAGGAGGCCCGCAGTATACCAAATAGTATCCATTTAATTTCAGGAAGCTGGGCTTATACAGAATATTCAAGCTTAAATGTTGCTCTTGAGTTGACAGAGAATAGTGTCTCTATTTTCTCCTCTCTCAAATTGGAGACTGGAACCTGCCAGGCAATAAGTCTCTTTCTTGGAGATTCTGCTGTATTAGAGTGAATCTTTCTCTCAGAGTTGCTCTTTTGGAACCTGTCGAAGATATATCCTTCCCTGGAAACTGCTGTTTCCAAAAGTGCTAAAAGGCTGAAAATCCAGCATCACGTGAGCATACTTGTTTTTGTTCTAACTAATTCTAAAGAAGGATGTATGTCTATTGGGTATTGCTTTAAATTGAAACAATAGAGATAGCTAGCTGTTAAGGATTATACTTTGCCATGACAAAGTATTTTAACTGGTAAATGTTATGCTAGTTCTTTTTGTTATATTCTAACTGTTCTTAAATAAAGTTTGTTTTGATTAAAGCTTCCAAGTGGATTACTTGGATCATTCCTGGAATGGAACATCTTATGCTCACCCTAATGCCAAAATAAAATGTAGAAGTTAGTGTCTAGGCCAACTTCCTAAAATACTTTGAAGTTGCTGACTTGGGCCTTACCAAGCATAATTCCTTTCTGCTTCCATTACAATGAATTGTCTCAGGGGGTCAGAATGGACGAGTATATTTGTTGACAGCAATTGTTGTTTGACTTTTACAAAAGCTTTCTCTTGTGGCACCACTATTAGGACTAGAGGGCACAGCCTCAAGATAAGGGGGGGGCAGTTTAGAACGGAGTTGAGGAGGAACTTCTTCACTCAAAGGGTGGTGAATCTCTGGAATTCTCTGCCCGTTGAAGTGGTGGAGGCTGCCTCGCTAAATATATTTAAGACGCGGGTAGATAGGTTTTTGATAGGCAAGGGGTTTAAGGGTTATGGGGAGAGGGCGGGAAAGTGGAACTGAACCACGACAGATCAGCCATGATCTTATTGAATGGCAGGGCAGGCTCGAAGGGCTAGATGGCCTACTCCTGCTCCTATTTCTTATGTTCTTATTAGGGGGAATCTGTTGCATGCACATAACTGGGGTTACCGTGGTCTTAACAATAATTGAGGGCTCCCCAATAATAGATACAGCTAATGTCTACTTCTATATTTAGGACCATTTATCTGGAGTTTAATCTTGATTGGAGCCACTTTGGGTGCACGATATAATTTAGTTGCATCAGTTCCTCATTCTCAAGATCGTTTTGTTTCAAAGTCTTGTCCTGAGGTGGCTTCACCCTTTGGCCTGAGTAGTATGTGTTTTGTCTGTTTTAGTAGTTTTCTCTGGGTTGGATCCTATGACTACAAGCGCAGCCCGGATGTGGACCACAAAATTCTTGCTCCTCTCAGTATTGTGGAGAGACTTCCCATCTTGATTTTGAATTTCATGGCCTTCGATTCCACTTGCACTTCTCTTGGATGCAAGTGGGAGATGCGAGCCATATCCACTGGGGACTTGGTTTTGTGGTCTGGGGGTTGACCAAGGTGTGGACGATACTGTTTTTGGACCCCTGAAGCTCCTGGACTTTTTTCTGAAGGGTCAGTTTTATGGCTTTCCTGAGGCCCAGAATTGATTCAATCAGTAGCTTTATTTGGGTCACAAAATTCTTAATTCACATCCTAAACAATCCTATAACATTTCCCAAAGTGCTGACCCATACTCAGTGTTCCACCAAGTTTCGCAGTCTTGTCAAGAATTCAGTGACTGGTCCCTCAGGAAGTCTAGTTGCTGTGTTAAATCTGTAGCATTCCAATATTACCGACAATTTAGGGTCGTAGTGGTCTGATACCACATCTATCAATTCATCAAAAATTTTGAATCCAAGTTTCTGAGTAGGTTAAGCTTCTTACGATGCTAAAAGTCAGGGCCCCACAAGAAGCAGGTGGATGACTTTTTGCTGGTCATCCCCTTATATCCTGTTTGCCTGGAAGAAATATTTCCTTCTTACATTTTTACCTGGAATGTGCTACCAGAGGAGGTAGCAGAAGCAGATTTATTAGCAATGTTTAAGAGGCATCTTAAGAGATACATGAATAGACAGGGAATAGAGAGATATGGACTGCATAAAGGCAAAATGTCTTTAGTTTAAGAAAGCAAATTCGTACATATCTTCCTTTATTAATTTAGCAGGAGCACATGACTGATAAACACCAACAATTATTTTGTTTAGTTTATTGCAGTTGAAGTTGAAAATTTTCATGTACTAAGTTTGGTTAGATTTACTTTTCCACCATAGATTTGATTTGTTTTACATTATGGTGTCAAATAGAAAATAGTTTCTAATAGTCTTCAGTTTAATATACATGGTGTAGGAGTAGTTTTCTGACATCATGGATGTGATTTTAACTCAGTCATATAGTGTTAAAATTGGATCCATGTTACTGACAAGAAGCCTTGGTAGGCTTCCTTTGATAGCATGAAACCAGAAAGATGACCATTACATCTATTGTTATTTGAGCAGTGAAGTAGCTGAGTAAAATTATAATTTATTAGGATGAGTGCTAGAAAGCAGGTTTGTAGAGATGTAAAGCTAAATGTAAATGATTATTCCATTTTGTTTGTAAAATTGTTCTTTTGCTAATATTGGTGCAGGCTTGGTGGGCCAAAGGGCCTGATCCTGTGCTGTACAATTCTTTTGGCGTGCTAGGGCCACTCCTCCACACCCACATCATAAGTTCCCAATTGCCCAAACAATAGCATTTTCAATATCTCCCCATCACTGTCTTACCAGGTTCATTGAAAGGCAAGGCAGTCCAAAACTTTTCTTGTTTCTCATTGCCAATTTAATGACTTAGGAAGCCTGACTGGAAAGAAACATAGTTTATTATAGAATGCAAAGTAAATTCATGACCGTGGTGTATGCACACTAATCCCTGCCTGTGACTGGCTCAGATAATGAGTTCTAGTTGGGCAGGCCTCTGTTACCAGGGGAATTTATACTCAATGAGCCCCACAGGGAAAGCAATCAATGATCTGCCATGGACCTCATGGGGGTTATCACAGCACCTGAAAATGTTGTGGTGAACCACGCATGGGGGACAATGTTTGGAATGCTGGAGGCATTATTGAACTTTTCCTGTGTACTTATTCATGAACAGTTTGGTAAACCATTGTTAAAAACCTAAGCATGAGCCATACCCCAAGTTTCAGAGTAGTGCTGAAAATGCGAAAATACTGACATTTATGTCTCTGTAGTAGAGTTCCAAGGAGAGATCCACGTGCGACATGCTGTTATCATGGATGTTCATTTATTCTTAATTCTCTGTTAAAGTTTGCAAGAGTATCCAGAGACAAGCTATTCTATGTACAGATATGCAGGGAGGAGTTTGTACAGTGGGCCCTGATTTTCTTGGGCTAATTTTTTGTGAGCGCATGCTTTATCCTTATGGACCACTCTATCAAAATGATGGCACCCTGGTTCTTGGGAGGAACAGGGCAATAAATGCTGTGTAATTTTCAGCAAGCTACCATATCTTTACTGCTCACGGGTTGAAAATTGACTGCCACTACAAGTTATGGATCTGAAGTCGCTGGGTAAAAGAGATAGGTAGCCTTTTCTGCAGCCTGTTAATGAACTTATTGTGTTTTAACAATAATGCACCAGATTTGTGGTCGTATTTTTCTATTATTAATCAACAAATTACTAAACTTTATTTGAATTCAATTCCATAATTTACTAATGTGGTTATTTTTCAGATGCACCAGGCTACTATGATCAATTAATTATGTTCAAAAGATGGATATGTAATATGAACATTATTTGTTTGCAGAATATATATGTGCCTATTATTTGGGGTTTATATTTACAGTCAACACTAACAATTAGAAATTAAATAATGATAATTGAGACCCTTTTCTCTATTTCACCATAATCACTCTATCTGAAAATTTTGCTATTACTCTAACACCTGCAGTGAATTTTCTAAGGAAAGAGAGAAGGCCAAGGCCAGAGGAGACTTTCAGAAACTACGTGAGAAACAACAACTTGAAGAGGACCTTAAGGGCTATCTGGACTGGATTACTCAGGCAGAAGATATTGATCCTGATAATGAGGAAGACATTGAAAATGCAGAGAAACGAAATCGTACGTATCTTCCTTAATACAGCAGGAGCATATGACTGATAAATACCAACAATTATTTTGTTTAATTTATTGCAGTTGAAGTAAAAACATTTTCATGTGCTAAGTTTGGTTAGGTTTATTTTTCTACTATAGATTTGATTTGTTTTACATTATGGTGTCAAATAGAAAATAGTTCCTAATAATCTTCAATTTAATAATATATAAGGTGTAGGAGTAGTTTTCTGACATCATGGATGTGATTTGAACTCAGTTATATACTGTGTTAAAATTGGATCCATGTTATTGACAGGAAACCAGAAAGATGACCATTATATCTATTCAGAAGTCACCCTTGTTATGTGAACAGTGAAGTAGCTGAGTAAAATTATAATTTATTAGGGTGGGTGCTAGAAAGCATGTTTGTAGAAATGTAAAGCTAAATGTAAATGATTATTCCATTTTGTTTGTATATTTGTTAATATTGATTGCTTCACATCTTGTATGCTTAAAACAAAATAGGTGTCTTCTGGATTGTTGAAGATTATATATAAAATTCCACCAAGTTGATGGAAACTGAAAAAACAAATTCTTGTTTCTGGAATAGTTTTTGAAAAACAAATTGTGAAATCACTGAGATTAAAAAGTCTAACCTTTCAATAATTATATAATATTTCCCTTTAATTTACTCAGTAGGGATGAGAATGCAGCCCAGTGTACCTCTGCGACACTTGGAGTTCAGAGGCCCTGTACTATTGGATACTGGGACCTGAAACAGGCATGTTCAATGACTAACGCATCCCATAGTGTGATCCAAAAGTGTTTTGAATGCCAAGAGCTTGTACATTCACTCTGAGAAAAGCTCATTAAGTTTCTATCTAATTGGCATGGATCTCAAAATATGATGAGCAAAACTTGAGGAAGAGCTCATTAAAATAATGTGCCTGTTCCTCCTAAGTGACTTTCTCCTTCCAAGAGGGTCATCCTCTTTATTTTGCCAATCTAGATTCTTTGATCTCCGGTGGCCACTGAATTAAACTTTTTGTGCCTGGAACCATAAAACAAATATTGCTGTGTGAAGAGCAACTCGCAGTCCTGTAGCATCTGCTGGCAACTGATCCTCAATTCTTGGTCCCAGGGACAACAGGGTACAAACATACTTAAAATAAGTTGACCCCACACTTTTAGTTGAGGTTAATTCAGTGGGATGCAGGTACATGGAGCCTCTGAGGAGCGACGGTTCCTTTTGTGCATGTGCCAGTGCCATATTATTCACCTCGGTGTTTTATTGGTAACATATTCAGATAGATAAGGTAGTTTTGCCATATTTCTGCAGAATGTTTCCTGAAATATTTGCTCCTTTCTTCTATTGATGTCAATGTCTAATGAATTTACTATTCCAAGACACATGCCAGATTGAAGTGTGCAAAACATCTCCAATTTGTCAAAGGATTCTCATGAGTCATAGCTTAAAAAATGCAAACAGCAACCAAATTTATTTTAGGATAACAGAATGACAAAATAGATTTGTTTGATGCAGTGTAACCTTTATTCAATCTGTTCAGTTAGTTTTTGTATCCAGCATGCTCAAGCATTGCAGTATACCCCTACAATGATACATATAAGCTCTGATATTAAATTAGGGCAAATATTGGTAAGGTGTTGGGGCTATAAACAAATTTTCCTTGAATTGTCAGCATATAGCCTGGTCAGTTTTAAATCCTGAGCCTTATTTTAATATGACTAATGGTTTGCTCACTTGATGGCATTGTGGACACTTCTGCTCATTTTCACTGCACAATTTCTGGTGAGATAAAGTGCAAATGCACCTCTTAATGTGACATTGTATTCCCTCTGGTAGGTTGAATTGGAAGAGTGTGCAAACAATTCTCTTGAAAGTAATAAGCCATAGGATTGCCCCTGGGGTACTTGGTGCATTTCCTGGAATTCTTTGTGGAGGAGAATCACTGAAGTAGATTTTGCAGAGGAGATATACAAGGATGTTGCCTGGATTGGGTGGCATGCCTTTTGAGGATAGATTGAAGGAGCTCGGCCTTTTGAGAGATGAAGGATGCAAGGTGACCTGATAGAAGTGTATAAGATGTTGAGAGGTATATATTGGGTGGATTCTCAGAGGCCTTTTCCAAGAGCTGGAATGATTGCTACGAGAGGACACAGGTTTAAGGTGCTGGGGAGTAGGTACAGAGGAGATATCAGGGGTAAGTTTTTCACTCAGAGGGTGGTGGGTGAGTGGAATTGGCTGCCATCGGTGGTGGTGGAGGCAAATTCGATAGGGTCTTTCAAGAGACTTCTGGATGAGTACATGAGACTTAATAGAATTAAGGGTTATAGGTAAGCCTAGTAGGTATGGATATCATTGGCGCAACTTGTGGGCCGAAGGGCCTGTTTGTGCTGCAGTTTTTCTATGTTCTATGTTCTAAGTACTGTTCCCCAGCATCTGCAATAGGATTCCCATGATGATTATCCAGCAGCCTTAGATAGCGGAGGCTGAGAGGGTCAGTGTCAACAACAATACCCTCAACATCTGGGTGCAATGTAAAAAGAAGTACAACTATATTATTAGATCAAGGTTTCCAAAACAGTGGATCGTGATTCCTCCACCATCAGCCCCCATCTCATCGGGTCCCATACAAGATATTGGAGTCACAAGCTGCAAGGCATTTTGCGGCTCGGACTGATTTCTGACAGCTGTGAGGCCCCTTTAATTCCCATTTTTTTTATTGATGGGAGTAGCTCAATGAATTGAGGACTAATTGCTGCTGCAGCAAAACCTGTGAAAATACAGGTGTTTGTTTTTCTTTGTAAAAGCCTTGTCACTTCATTAACATCCCCAATGCTCAAATCCTGTTCTCCATTCCCCTCAGTCAAGAACCATGGCCACTCCACTCCACCATCCCCCCGAAAGCTCAACAGCTATCAGATTTTCACTTTAATGTCACAAAAAGTCTGTGGGCTCACACTGGAAAAAATACTGGGAAGCGTTGTACTAGACAGGGTTTTCCAAACTTTTCCAATCATAGAACCCAATTTGGGAAGCATTGTACTAGAATATCAAAGGTGAAGATAGCTCTTCATCTTTTTGTCTCTCTCAACAAGCAGGCAACTTTCATTTTGCACCCCCTCTGAACATGGCAAACAAATTTCTTCTCTCCTTCACATCCTTCAGCATACTGGCAGGCCCATTAAAGGCATATTCATAACTATTATGTTTATGCAAACTATATCCTGTGTGGAATTTTTTGGATTCAATCTTCTGGATCTTCTAAAATGGACACTGATGGCCACCGAGTGTCTTTGTCTGTGGATTCAAAAACTGTATTGAAGGGACAAAAAGATACATTCCAGATTGAAAACTGTCAATACCTATATCCTAATTGCATGGTTCTTTCTGAAGCCAAGATGGTGAATGTCTCAAACTCCAGGGTGAATGTCTGAAACAATAGCCCAGGTTGTGGAAGATCAACTGAAGCCCAACACTATTTGGAAAAGGGGACTGTGAGAAACCACAAGAGAAGGCAGCCTTTTTGGTCTCCTTTCTTAAATCTTTAAATGCTATCTGCATAATAACGCAACTTTAAAATAGCAGAACTGAAAGGACTGCAAAGGACCGCCTTAAGAGTTGGAAACTAACATTGTAAGGCTTTCAAACCTTTTCAAGTCAGCAAGTAGAGAAAAAGACCTCCTGGTAAAAAAGGTGGGAGGAACTAACTTTATGACCTGCAAGAAACACATCCCTTTGAGTATGCTGCAATGACTCTGGTATATAACTTTGACTATTGAAATCACCCCATCTATTCTTCAGGAATGAAAAACTATTTCTACACCAGGCCTGCAACCTGTGTTTTCCCAAGATAAGCCAACCATATGAATTACAATCATTTTTTGGCTTGTAAGAGTGTGCTCTTTTCTTTAACTGTATTTTCCTTAAGTGAGTGAGCGAATGATGTAGAGTTAAATTTCCAGGATGAATGCATGAATAAATAATCTCTTTATTTAAAGGCAGAAAATACTTGTTGCTGGTTATTCAAATTGTCCACAATTTCAGGGGTTCAGAAACATACATCCTTTCAAAAAAAACACGCTGCTTACATAGACATAGGAACTAGGAGTACGTCACTCAGCCCTTGGAGCTTGCTCCGCCATTCAACATGATCATGCCTGATTCTGTACCTCAATGCTGCACTCCAGCTCTCTCCACATACTCCTATCTTTAGAATCTAGAAATCTATCTATTTCCTTCTTAAATATATTGTGATTTGGCTTCCACAGCATTTTGTGGCAGAGAATTCCACAGGTTTACTATCCTCTTAGTGAAGTAATTTCTCCTCATCCCACTCATAATGATCTATCCTGTATCCTGAGACTCTGATCCCTTGTTCTAGATCTCCCGGCCAGAAGAAACACTATCATTCCATCCAGTTTGTTCAGCTCTGTCTGAATTTTATATGTTTCAAATAGATCCCCTTTCATTCTTCTAAATTTCAGTGAATACAGGCTAGATGACCCAATCTCCTCATATATTACAATCCTGCCATCCCAGGAATCAATCTGGCAAATCTTCACTACACTCCTCCAATGCTAAGTATATCCTTTTAAGATAAGGAGACCAAAACTGCACACAGTATTCTGGGTGTGGTCTCACCAAGGCCCTGGACATTGCAGTAAGTCACCCTTGCTCTTGTATTCAAGTCCCTCCGCAATGAAGGCCGAATATCACATGCTTCCCTAACTGCTGCTATACCTACATGCCTACTTTCAGTTACTGGTGTACTAGAGCTCCCAGGTCCTATTGTATGTCAATATTTTCCAATCTGTCACCATTTGAGTTGTACTCTGCCATTCTGTTTCCCTGTCTGAACTGAATAGCTTTACATTTATCCGTGCAGTATTGCATCTGCCACATATTTGTCTGTTTACTCAATTTATTTAAATCACCTTGAAGCCTGTTAACATCCTCCTCACCACTCCACCAAGTTTTTGTCATCAACAAACTTGGAAATATTACTTTTGATTTCCTCATCCAAATAATGACGTATAATGTGAATAGCTAGGGCCCAAGCACTGAACCCTACTGGACCACACTAGTCACTGCCCGCCGTTTTGAAAAGTACCCATTTATTTCTTCTTTCTGTTTCTTGTCTGCTAACCAATTCTCAATCCTTGCCAATATTACCCCCAATCCCTAAAACCACAAGATGTAGGAGCAAAATTGGCCATTTGGCCCATCGCGTCTACTCCACCATTCAATGAGATCATGACTGGTCTGATAATTCTCAACTCCACTTTCCGGCTTTGTCCTCATAACCCTTAGTTCCCTTACTTTTGTCCCTTGATTATGTAGTATTTTTGGAATACTATTATTGTATTTTACCACGAAGACTGACACAAAGTACTTATTGAACTCCTTTGCCATTTCCTGGTTCCCCATCATTATTCCCCCATTTCATCTCTCAGGGGCCTATGTTCACTTTGGCCTCTCTTTTTCTTTTGGTATATTTAAAGATCTTACTGTCAATTTTTACATTACTTGCTAGTTTGCCCTCATAGTTTATCTTTTTCCTCTATTATTCTGGTCATCTTTATTGGTTTCTAAAACCTTCCTAATCCTCTGGTTTACCACCAATCTTTGCCACATTGTTTTTATTTTCAGTTTAATACTATCCTTAACTTCCTTGCTTTACCATGGTTGATTTATGATTTATTCCTTCTTCCTTACTTTCCTTGTTGTGAGTCATCAACCATTTTCATAAACATTTGCTGTTGGTGATCAACCATCTTTTCTGCTAAACTCCTTTTCCAGCCCACTCCATACAACTCTGTCCTCATTTCTTTGTAATTATCTCATTTAAGCTTAACACAGTTGTTTCTGAACCAAGTTTCTCACTTGTGCTTTAGTTTTGCACACTAACCTCTAATGTGAGGCTTTATTAAAAGCTTCCTGAAAATCCACATACATCATATGCATTAACCCTTACTTATTCTACTAGTTAAATCCTCAAAAACTCCAGTAGATTTGTCAAATTTGATTTCCCTTTCATAACTTTGTCTAGTCCCATTGATATTTTCCAAGTGTCCTATTATCGCATCCTTAAGAATAGACTCTAGGATTTTCCATGCTACAGATGTTAGGCTAATCAGTCTATAATTTCATTTTTTCTCCATCCTTCCCTTTTTAAATAGCAGGGTTATATTTGCCACTCACCAATCTGCCGGTATTGTTCCAGAATCTTTAGTATTTTGGAAAATGACAACCAATGCATCCACTATTTCCATGGCACCTCCTACCAGACCCTGGTGATTTATTTGCATTCAGTCCCATTAATTTCTCCAGCACTATGTTTCTAGTAATACTAATTCCCTTTTAATTCCTCCTTCTCACTTGATCCTTGATTCCTTATCTTTTCAGAGAAGTTATTTGTGTCTTCTTTAGTGAAGATAAAAATAAAGTAATTGTTTCACTGCTCTGCCATTTTCTTGTTCTCGATCATAAGTTGTCCTGGTTTGGATGTGAACTATGGACCTACATTTTTCTTTACTTTTTTTTCTTTTTATATACTTGGAAGATTTTACTGTCCGCTTTTATGTTACTTACACATTTACTCTCATACTCGAGTTATCCTCTCTTAAACAATCTCTTTGCTGTCCTTTCCAGAACACTTATCTTCTCTCAATCCTCAAGCTTGCTACTTTTTCTAGTAACTTTATATGACTCCTCTTTGGATCTAATATTATTTGTAATTTATTTTGTAAGCCATGATTGGGCTGTTTTTCCTGTTGTATTTTTGCAGCAGAAAGGAATATATAACTGTTGCAATGCATACATTTGTTCCTTAAACATTAGCTATTACAGAAAGTAAAGGAAGAGAACAAGAGTTTCAGTTCTCTCTCTCTCTCTCTCAGTAACAATGCAGTCACAGGGGCACAGTACAATACCTTCTCATTCCAAACATATGCATTTCTTTCTTTAAGTCTTTATAACATACTAACAACATTCCTCTTATATCCTTGCGCTTGAACTATCAACAATTTCTGTTTGGAAACCTTCCTCAAATTAGAATCCTTTGTCTTTCCAATTGCTACTTTCATATTCTCATTCTATTTTGCTTCCATGTCAGCTGTAGCTCTCTAATTTCTGAGTCAGAAGGTTGGTGTTTCAAATCCACTCTAGAGACGTGAGCACAAGAAACTAGACTGACACTTCAGTAATTTCTTGAGGGAATGTGGCATTGTGAGAAGTTAGATCAAGGCCTTGCCTGCTCTCTCAGGTAGCACAAAAGAACGCCTGGCCATTATTTGAAGAAGAGTTATCCTTGGTGCCCTAGCGAATATTTATCATTGTGTTCATGTTCTCCATTTGATCCTCATACTCATATCTCACAGCTTCTCCATATGCCAGTTATTTACCTATGACATGCACTTCACCCAAACACATTGCAACCTATATACTGATATTCTCTTCTGTCTCTTGCCATTCAAGTTGGCGCATAATAGGAGAGGACAGCAAAGAGTCAACAAGGGAGGAGCACAACTGCACAGCCTCAGGTCCTTGGAGAAAATGGTCCTTTGAATTATTGGCATGGCAACCATTAAGATTATTACAGTCAAAATCATTCAGGATGACATACTGTCTTATGCCCTTTTTCAAATCCTTGTTGACCGTGCACTTCTTAGTTATCATCCAACACCCCTTCCCTCACCCCAATTCTTCTCTTCTATATTTATGTTTTCAAATACCCAAATGCTGCTGTCTGGCCAGTCAATCAGTGTGGTTTGTTGATGAAGGGTGAGAGAAAAAGCACACCTCTGAGGAAGAAGCACACGATTCAACACTTGCAGCCACCGTTCAGATATTGGCACTGTGTGAATTTCAGTACCAAGGTGGAATTTGCATGTGAGTCACTGGCAGTTATGGGCTCTCATCAGGTCATGGGGAAAAAGTAGGTGTATGCCAGGTTAAGGTCAAAAATGAGTTCTGTTGCATAGGTTTTGAAAAAAGTAAAAGGAAAAAAGAGATTGAAGTACTTGGTGTATTGGTATGCCTGACAGAGAGCTTGTTGTGAATGTTAAGGAGCATAAAGGAGCCCAGCTCCAACCTGGTGCAGAGCTTAGAGCTTTTTTTCCCTCAGTTTTCCGTGTTAAAGTAATGCACATTTGATAGCTAATGTCTCAGCTTTCATTTCTGTTCAGGCAAAAATCACACAACATTTCAATGCTGCAGTTAAGGTTGAGACTGACATTGCGAGATCCTTGCTTGTTTCCATGCTTTGATGAACTGTTTTCATCAAGGTTGCAGATATCAGAATGATCCAAAATGGCAGGATAGATGCCAAATCAGTGTTTGATGCTGATTGCCATTTTAATCCTCCCAGCTGGTATACTTATAGTGCAAGAACAGGATGCCTATGCAATTGCCCTTCGTAAGATGGCAATCAATGTCAGCTAAGCTAAAGTCAATAAGAGCAGACCCTGTTCCATTTTCTTCAGAGTTCTGTAATGCCAAAATCAGAATCACCAAAAAGATTAATTTTGCTGCTGACGTTTCTAGCCTTTTCAGCTTTGTTAAAATTCATGTGACTCACATGTAAGCTTTGGGAATACTGATGTCATCAGCTATGTGTTAAAAGGATAGCCCTTCTTCCCCTGCAGACATCCTCATACCTTCCTGGATAGGTGGAATATTGAGGAACTGGATAAGCATTGCAAGTTGAAGCACATTGTTGGAGCTTCCCTCTGAAACTGGTGTAACTTGCATCATCCTCTGCAGTAATCATAGACAAACTGGGTTTCACTGGAGTGAAAATCCTTCCTCCTGGCCTTCTGGTTGATGGCATGAGTGCAGTATATAATGCCCTGGACATAAGGAAAGTCAGCCACTGCTGCAAATAACCAAGCTCTCTCAATTTGAGTATTGACGTTAATGGGAAAGATGATTGTTGGTTGTTGTTAGCAAATTGGCCATTGTTGACCTGCTTGTTTGCAGGTATGCATGGCAGATTGGAAGATGAGTGTGACTGTCAGGATGATGAAAATGAGGGGGTTTTACCTCTTTCAGGGTGGATTTCAGAATTGATCCCTTTTGCCCTTTGGCATGTGGCTGAAGAGAAAACAGTTGGTGATACTGGTGGTGCTAGTGGCAGTAGTGTTGCTTCTGCTCTTGTCCCCCATCAAACGATCAAGATGCAGCTGCAAAAGCTGCTCCCGTGTCATGGTGAAGGCTGACAGCAGGGAAGTGCATTTAAGTTTGGAAAATGGGCTTCCTGCTGCCACCTTGCTGCTCATGCCAAGTATTTTATGGTGTTGGCAGCATATTATCAGGGTTAATTGGCTTGAAAACAAGTCTAATTAACTCTTAATTATCCATTTAGATTGGCAAGTGAGCTGCCAACTTCAATGCCCATCTGCCCCCCTGTATTAAGGGGGAAAGATCCGGGGTAGCAGGAAGATGGTGGGATGGGTGTCCACCCCATTTTGTGCCCCTCATCGGAGAAATTACTGCTGGGTACACATAAAATTCAACCCATTATGTTTTTTTATACTGATACAATGCAGTTTGATCATATGAGCATTTAAAAAAAGATACTTTACACACGAGAGCTGTTTTTGTTTCTGAAGAGTTCTTTGTTGGAAATTGGTTACGTTTTCTTGAACAATATTAGGTTATATTTCTTGGAGAAATGTAATAGAGCAAAATGGAAAAGTTACTTATTTTTAAGTACCATATTATCAATTCAAAATTTTCAATCAAGCAACACAAGCACTGCTTAAAATGATCATGAACACCAATCCTAAAGACACAGAAGGATTTTTAGAGGGGATTAAGAAATTGTTATTATAATGTTATATAAGAATATTAACAGATTCCATGTTGCTTTATAAATTAGCATTAATTTTAAAAAGGACAGACCCTTGGATGTGTTGGTACATACTATGCAGCTTCATATAATTCAAATAACTGCTGTGCTTTGGTTTGTTGTTTCACAATTTGGCAGAAAATACAATGAAAACATTATTGGACCAGGGGCAAGAACTCTATATAGACTTAGATTATTTCTAATTAAATATAACATATAATTTCAATCGCTACATCTTGTGTCATATTGTGATATTAATTTCAGAGATAACAATTGAAATTAACAATATTTGAGGTTGGTAAAATCATGAACTCCAATCAGACTGTAACAAAAAAAACTGACTGATTCTGAGTATTATTTTGGCTAACTTGTGATGTGGCATTCAGTGTCTCTTTTTTGTTTTGTTTCTGGCATTATTTTGTTACATTTAGAGTTGTATGTTACTACATTTTGTCAATTGCTGATTCTAATCTTTGCTATGTTGCTGCTGCCATCTGATGTTTAAATTACTGGAATTGCATGCATTTGATATGAAGGGGTCACACTGGCCGAATTATTGGAAAAGAAGAAAGGAAGGTTTTCATGGTTTAGCCAGTCATCTGAAACACATGGTAATTTTTGTTCCTTTTTGTTTTGGATTTGTTTGTGCTTTGTGTGGCTTCTGCTTCTTTTGTACTTGTTGTTTTTCTCTCGGTTGCATGATCAGATATGCCTCTATCTTATTTGCAGAGTTCCATAATAAAAAATAAGCATGTTTTTCATTAGAGAAGAGCAAGTGGTTGAAATGCCCAGATCGTGGAGAGAAAAGGTCTTCATTTGATTCTACTTTTGTGGAATGTGCAATTCAGTGGACAAATGAAATACTATTTTGAAATATATCAAAACCATAAAATAAAACCAGAACTAGTTAAAAAAAAATTAAATCTTGTGTTACATAAACAAGTTTATACATTCTTATGTTGTGAGACAAAATTACTAAGATTTTTTTAATTGCACGTTTATCTCCCCATTAGATTTAGTGCTTTAACTGTGTGCTTTTTGACTCTCACAAGATGTTTTAACCACTCAGTGTGAGGTGACTTAATGTGGCAAATTTTCATCCAATGCACAATGTATAAAAGCTATTTTCCTTCCAGTTTAAGATGTAAAATCAAAGTACATATGGTGACAATGATTTTTAGCCATTGGTTATAATTATAGTCAAACAGAAAACTTTAGAACTCAAATTCCATTCAAGTACAATAAAACATGAAAAAAAACATGCTTGACATTGAAATTGTCAAACAAGTTTTATCCTGCTAGAGATTAAATGCACTTGCACCTGAGATAATTCCTCACCCAAGTGTCACATGCATGCAGTGCACTTTTAGTCAAATTAATAAAAAGGATTAGATTATCCTGGTTGTGTGGAGGGTGGAGAGTGGCTCACCACTGGCTGGTGATGATATCCCATTAAACACATCCATTGCCGCTGTGGGGTGTGCCATTGGCAGGACCAGAAGATTCTACTGGCATGAATGGCTGGAAAATCCTGCCAAAAACTCAACTTGTATTGTCTGCTTCATACCATTCACTATTTTTCTCTTCCTCTCACATGACATCTGCCAATTAAAATCAGTGATTGATACCAGAAGTGAAAAAATCAGTCAAGTAGAAGGTGATTTTGATACATGTAGAAATGTCTCTCTGAACCTGGATAACTATTCATCAGATTCTAATTAATATTTTGGCATAGTCATTTTGTCCTTTTATTTCAGTTCCTTTCATTTTAAATTGTAATCTGCCTTGCTGCTTCTAGTTTTTGTTTGCCCAATAATCAGAAATCCAATTGTAGTAGACATTGATATAGACATGGTCAATTACCAATTTCAACTACTCATTAATCACAGAACAACAACTGAAATCTGTAAGGAGTGCAAATCTATTAAAATTAGCAGTAAACAAAAGTAAACTGCATATCAAACTGTTTTCTTTGGAACATGACATTAAATCGTAAGAGTTATAGCCCAGAAAACTTGTTTTCCAATTTAGAGATTCCTAAAGAACCATGACCTCATGCAATTATTCATCCTATATGCAACACACTGAATAATCCCTATGTTTAATACTCCCAATATTTATGTGAAATTCTAATTTTGTATTATGGATTGTGCTATGCATGGGGGAAAATAGCAACTTTACACATGTATGGATTTGCACACATATTAATCATAAGAGATGAAAATTTTCCAGTGTGTTTTGAAATGTGTGAATGAATCAAATAAATTCTCAGTTGTAGTAAAATACTTTCACTACAATGATTTAGTTATATAGATTTCATTAAGTTTATAGAGAGATGATCAAAGGACTTACAAATCAAACATAGCTGCACCAGAAGTCTGAGGTTAAGGAAAGATTTATATGTTGGTGTAATTTATCACACTGAAAGATACCCATAAATACAACTTTTCTACGTGTACTTATTCATTGGAATGCTAGAAGTTGACCATGACAGGGAGAATAACAACTTGTGTTTAGGTAGTGCTTTTAAGATAGAAAAACATCTTAAGGCACTTCATAATGACAAAATCAGAAATAAGTAAATGCTTCAGCCAAATGGACATCCAGTCAAAGAAAGCAATACCAGGAGGACTGATGAAATACTTGGTTGAAGAGGTGGATTTGAGCAGTGTCTTAAGGAAGTGAAGGAGGTGAAATTATAGAAAGATTTAGGCAGATGGATCCTGGGCATGGGATGAAGGATGGGGAAAGGTACTAAATCCCAAATTCAGAGGAGGAGCTCAGGAGTGTTTGTAGTACCAGAGGAAATTACAGCGAAAGGGAGGAGTGAGACAGTGAAAGGATTGAAGAATGACGAGAAAAATATTAGATTGTTTTTAGAAACAGAGGGCTACTGACAGCCATAGATAGCAAGCACTAGAGATGATAGCTGCAAGTGAGTTGTTTCCTGTGAGAAAACCAGTCCAAATGGGTTAACTACCTGTGAAGGTATGGCAAGCAGTGATAGCTGAACAAATCAATATTGATAAAGCCTTAAGCCCAACTTTGAGTTGGCATCAGACCTCCCAGTTTGGGAATGAGTTGTATTGCTGACGAATTTCTTCCCTGGAAAGAGGTATGAAATTGATCTTAATAAGAACCATTGACAGCAAAATGTGAGAGCCATCTCAAGATCATATATTGAAATTTCATATCCCTAAAAAATTTCACAATTGTTTTTTTTTCCTGCTAGATGACAGCTGGTGGGTTTCCAACTAATAATGTGTACTTTTGCACGACTGAAATGTTATGACCTTACTTCCACCAACATATAAGGCAATCCCAAAGCCACAATAAAACTGTTTGGCATGTAATTGCTGCTGACCTTTCCTGATCTTTCATAGAGCAATCTTCTCCCTCCACAACAGATTAGCCCATCTCTCATTGTTAACTCCAATAAGGTGCGTTTTTCCCCTATGGTATGGGCCTATAATAGAGGCCTTTTCCCTCACAACTGTTATTTCCTTCCTGGTCTATTTAAGCACTCTGAGATAAAAAGCATTAAATCCTGGGAAATTATTTATATTGAGCCTGAATAGCTAGTTTACGACTTTATATATGCGTCACATATATAACTTCATTAATTGTACTTGGATATCTTTGGAAATATTTTGCTCATATTTATATTGAGCCTGAATAGCTAGTTTACGACTTTATATATGCGTCACATATATTACTTCATTAATTGTACTTGGATATTTTTGGAAATATTTTGCTCATGACTTCCTTGTTAATCCTTGGAGGAATTAAGTCATGCAGAACATTTCCTATTTTTACCTGCATATTTAAATCATTTGCATCAATTGTGACTGTGTTCTTGGTGTTGCAATAATGAAAAAATGTTTTATTGTTAAATATTTTTCCTGGTCATTCAATTTCTTGTAGTTTCCAGTGAGCTCCTTTTTCATTCTTTGTGGAGGAACTAAAAATGCCATTTTCTTTCCTCCATTACCCATTGTTCACTTGATAGCACTCTCTCCTCTGAGTCACAAGGTTGTTGGTTCAAGTCCCACTCTAGAGTTTGAGCACAAAAATCAAGGCCGACACTGACAGCAATACTGTGGGAGTGTTGCACTTTTGGACATGCTAGCTGGAATTCTCCCAAGAAAAAATTAAGTGTCGAATTTGTGTGAAAACTGGAGTAATTCACACTGGTTTGTTCAGTGGGAGTTCAGAGAAGAATCTCCCACAGTCTGTGCACTGCAGAGGTCACTGGCATGTATATCATTATAAAACAGTAGGTGGGGCCTATCCCCGCTGGAGAGGCTGAAATCAGTATGCTGAGTGGACCACTGTATATGCGGCAATCTGTCAGCATCAGGATTGGCACATGCATAGTAGCCCTGCACTGCCGGCCTCCTCTATCGCTGGCCAGCCTCGTGATGGTCACAATGACCCCCCCCCCCCCCCCCCCAATCCACTCGGCCCAATCATTGGACCCTAACCATTCACAGGCCAGGGCCAGCCCTGAACCCGTCCCCCTGGCCCGACCAGATCTCCAGCCCCCCTTCCCACTGATGATGCTGCCCCCCCCTCCCCCACCGCAGTCCAGAGCCCACCTCCCTGCAGTCCTGACCTCCCCCCATCTCAGAGTCCCAACCCACCCAGCGGACTGACCACCCGCCAGCCCATCCCAATTGCTGGCCTCCCTCCTTCCCCCATCAATCCTGTCTGTAGAGTGGCAGCAGGCTGCCCCCACCACTACCACCACCACCACCCATTGTCTCCATCAAGCCCTACCCCATTCCCAATGGGCAGTGCCAAGGTGCGTCCTTGAGGGCGGGGGAGAGGCTAGCGGGCCCAGAGACTTGTGTCCCAGGCCCACCAATGGCATTGAAATTATATTGAAATTAACATTTTGCATAGTATATGTGGCTCCTTGCCAATTTCCCGCGCAGATGTGATGCTGCTGGAAACCCGGCGCTGGGAGACGCTAATGGGACAGGAATGCATGCGCGAATCCCACTCATCAGCTGCTGCGAGATTCTCCCGGCCCGCTGCGCTAAAAGATTAGCGCAGTGAGATGGGAGAATTTCCTCCGCTGTCTTTCAGATGAGGTTGTAACACTTCCAGCTGATAATACTGGACAGGTCAGACTCCAGAGTGAAACCTGGCTTGATAGATCCTAACTCAATTTAGAAACTGTGGAGTTAAGTTCACAGGAGTCTGCTGATGAACTTTTAACACAAAGAATAAAGCATTTAGTAAATAAGAAAAGTGAAATATATTTCACCAGACAAAAAGCTTGAAAAAATCTTAATACAAACAAAACTAAATTATTCAAATATTTGCCTTTCCTTCACCTCAACTATCTCTTTACAAATGCATTCAAATTTGGAAAGATAAAACAATACACCACACCTATCTTATAAGCTAATATCCAGGGTAAGTCTGCAGTACATATGAACCAACTGGCTGACTATGGTCAGACAACAACACTCCAACTTGAGATACGGCCAAAGCAGATTCAATGGATTTCTCAACAACCTATCCAGATACTTGCCACACTTTGAACTCTTTCTCACAAGTGTTTCCAATCCCCACACTTGAAGAACTCAGCTTGGAATTCTCTCCAAAAATTGCTCCCACTTGGAAGGCTTCAAAAAGAATCTATCTACTAGGTCTCAATCTCGCCTTCAGGTACCAAAATGGTACCTTTGCCCTTATTAAATGAGGCACAGAATCACCTGGCTGCCCGCTTGGGTAGTCAGGGCTTCTCTCAAGCCTGCTTTGCCTGCACCCCGTAGCATTCTCTTTAACTCAGAACTTTTTCTCTGCTCCTCTTGTTTATTTTGTGTGATGAGATCTATCTCTTGATCTCTGACCTTTGTCTCTCCTTGGGACTTTCTTTTGAGACCACTTTTTGTTGCTCTCTGGTTTGGATCGTCTTCTCGATTTGAGATCTTCTCCTTGACCTCTCTCCATGTTCTGCTCCCTGGGACATCTTCTCTGCGACGGCAGAGAATCTTCCTCTTCAGGACACTTGGCCTTTGTTTTGCACTGTTTCACTTTTCTTCTTTTTCTCTTTCTGAGTAAGTATGCTGGGCTAGTTCCCAGTCTAAACACACTGAAGAAATGAACTGCATATGTGCACAGGGCGGTTCCCTGTATGAAGGCGTAAAATATACCAATTGCACATGTGGAGGCCTTTGCCAGCTGAATTATGCATAGAAGTCCTGAGGCCCTCTGGGAACTATATTCCCAAACCCTAAACTCTCAATTAAACTAAGTTTTATTTTCTTTTGAGTTTCATGACAACTCAGCCTAAAGTCACACTTGCCCTGTCAGGTGACACAAAAGAGCCCATGGCGCACTGTCAGAAGGAACAGGGGCATTATCTCCAATGTCTTGGCCAACATTTATCCATCAACCAACATTTTAAAAAAAGTTTACCTGATATCACATTGCTGTTTGTGGAACTTAGCAGTTGATAAATTGGCTCTCACAATACCTCTATTACAATAGTAACGATATTTCACAAATTATTCATTAGCCCTATAGCACTTTGGGATTAAAAAAACTTTGTTCGTGAGATGTGGTCATCACTGGCTGGACCAGCATTTGTTGCCCATCCCTGAGGGCATTTAAGAGTGAACCACATTGCTGAGGGTCTGGATTCACATGTAGGCCTGAGACAAGGTAACAATGACAGATTTTTATTAGCAAATCAGTTGGGCTTTTGTGACAATTGACAATTGTGACATGGTCACCATCAGACTTTCAGTTCCAGATTTTTTATTGAATTCAAATTTTGCTATTGAACATGGGTCCCTGGAGCATTACGTAGACCTCTGAATTACTAGTCCAGTGACAGTAGCACCACACCACTGCCTCCCATTAATGGCCTTGAATGGTCATGGAGTCATAAAGCAATACAACACAGAAACAGACCCAACTGGTCTTGGCTGACCATGATGCCCTCCCAGTTTGTCCCAAAAGCCCTTGTTTGGCCTATATTCCTCTAATCCTTTGCCATCTATGTACTTATCCAAATGCTTTTAAAATGTTGCTATTGAACCTGCCTCGACCAATTTCCCTGGCAGCTCATTCCATATGCGCACCACCCTCTGCATGAAGAAATTGCCTCTCAGGTCCCTGTTTAAATCTTTCCCCTCTCACCTTAAACCAATGCTCTCTAGCTTTCAATTCCTCTACCTTAGGAAAAAGACAATGTATGTTCATCTAATCTATGCCCTTCATGATTTTATATACCTCAAAAGGTCCCTTGATTCTCCTACATTCCAAAGAATAATGTCCTCGCCAGTCTAACCGTTCCCTATAATTCAAGCTCACTAGTCCTGGCTACGTCCTCGTAAACCTTCTCTACATTCTTTCCAGCTTATCAATGTCTTTCCTGTGATAGGGTGACTAAAACTGTACGCAATATTTCCAAATGCGGCCTCACCAATGATCTATGCAACTGTAACATAATGTCCCAACTCCTATACTCAATATCCTGACTGATGAAGGCCACTGTGCTAAACGCCTTCTTCACCACTCTGTCTACCTGTGACACTGCTTTTAACGTACTAGTACTGCTAGGTACCTCTGATCCTCAACACTCTCTACTCGTCCAATGGTCTTGAAAAGTACTACATAATTGCATGTCTTTCTTTATCTTACTTTTAATTTGCTTGTTGATCCATTTAGGTCACATTTTTCATTCTAACCTTGTGGTTTGTATTTCTCTTCAGCATTATTAATTTAAAGATGTTCCAATTAATTTCTGTTGAAGTGCTGCTGAACAACTTAACTAATTCTTATGTTTTTTGTTATTTTCTCATTTGCTAGAATTTATTCTCTTTGAAATAAAAAGACTAAATTTTAAATTAGGCATTCTTGACTTCTATATCATGTTGAACTTCATTTTCCTATGATACTTGCTTTGGGTATTGAGCTTCTTGAGTGTTTTTGGAGCCCACAGCCTTTGCTCTTTTCTGAAATATTGAGCACATTCCACCCATGAGGTGGAGAGAAGATATTACAGATTCTGCTTCCTATAGGTCCCTTATGAATAACTCATTAAGATGCCTATTGTGTCCTGTAGCTTCTTTGGCTCAAAAGCAATCATGCATTGCAGTTATCAACTCTTGACTGCTTCAGTTTTCATTGTTCATTTGTTTTTCTTTTATGAGATATTGGCATTAAGGTCAACATTTATTGCCCACCCCAAATTGTCCTTCAGAAGGCATTGTTGAACTGCTACAGTCTGTGTAGTATAGTTACCATTGTCAGTAAAATAATACCTCTGAGACTGTTAGTGAGTCAAAGTACAGTGGCTTTATTACAAAAGCTTTTGGGAGAAGCAGATTCCTAAAAGCAGTTTGCTAGACTTCTCTCCGAATAGTGAGTGTGGATATTTGTACAGTATAGTTCCCAGTCCCAGTCACGATGCAGTTCCCCGCTCCAGTCATGATCACGGTTCTTCTAGCTCTAGTCACGATTGCAGCTCCTGGCTCCAGTCGTGACCGCAGCTCCTTCCTTCAGATAACTTGTATGGTTGTGGCTGTCTTAGCATGATTCCTCCTTACAAACAGCTATTGTTGTGCTTCAGCATCTGCAACTATTTAGCTATGTTTAGTTAGCACACAAGCCGGCACAAACAGATAAGGTTTGCAATGCTTTTGCATAAATTCCAGGTACAAAATTCATTAACCCTTTCCCTTCTTCAGTCCCCCCTTTTGGTTGGGGCCGTATCCAAGCATGATCCCATGACCAATTCAGAGTCAAATGTTACTAGCATATGGGCCTACCTCCTTCGTCAGGAGGTCTGCCCTTCTGCCTGTACACTTGCACTTGGCATAATCCAGGCTGTTACCGTTTTACAACAAGCGCTCAATAATGCCATACAACCACAACAAGCGATAACAATGACAATTAATACAATTAACCTGCGCATCAGGTATGATCCCCATGATCCAAACCATTGCCCCAGCCATCCTAATAGGTTATAATTACAACATTGGCTTCCTTCATCTTGTATTGCCTTTGCTACTTGTTTGACATGATCTGCCAAACGAGTTATATTTTCCAAATCATCTGGAATCTGCAGCATTCAGATCCAATTATAGCACACGTACCTCCCTGGGACGGTAACACATAATCGAGTGCCAATCGGTTCTATAAAGCAATGGTCTGGATAGCTACAACCTCGGCTGATACCTCAGAGATGGCTGTGCTCACCTTCTCGAACCCGTCTCTAGTTTCATTTGCAATTTTCTGTAAGGTTGAGGCCATATGTATAAGTTCCTGAGCTGCTTTTGCTGTCCCATAAGGTGGGTAGGCTCTCATGAAGAACAATGTTGTCTCACTAATGGATCGCTTAGCCCTAAAGCAGGTGTATCTTGGGGTGGTCGTGTAAATCACTGTAATGGTGAATATTGGGCACCACGTATGCTAAATAACACGATCCTGTCCAATCCCAAGGAAGCCACAGATAGGCATTGCTTCCACAGACAAAATAGGTACCATTATATGCAGTCATACTGCTCACATCAGCAGAGGAGAGGTTGACTGGGACATCAGCTGTGGGTCAATGGATTGTAATCTGTTGCTCCTTAGCCCAGGTGCCACTGGTGACATTAACCTGCTGAGTACAGTAGCTGTGGCCAACAGGTATGGTTCCATTTCTTACCAAGCAGATAGATCCCCTTTGTTGATTTTTCACAATGAAGTGGGGAGGAGAGTCTGATCTATTATAGCTAGGTTGGTAATGGTTCTTAAAGGCTGATAGAGTGCATGCCTCCCAAAACAGCATCGCTGTCACCGACATTGAAAGTACCTTGCACAGTGGTGCCTGATGGGGTTTTAAATGTCACTTTCCTTGCCCGTCCTGGGCTCCATTCTGATTCAAAATCCATTCTACCATTTCTGGAGTTGACAAAGGGATAGGGAATAAAGGACTTCCCCCGCAGCCCCCCCCCCCCCTCCTCTGTGCATGGGAATGTGTGAGCAGACCCAGCACTTGCTCAAATTTGACTGTAATGCAAAGTGTTCACGTGATGTGGTCTGAATTTAAAGGATTGGTGCAATGATCGCTTGGATCGGCCAAATCTCATGTTGATGTACTCATCCCCCTGAGCCCTCTGCTGTTGCCGGGCACAGGTTCATCCCGGCTCCTCAGCTAAACACTGGAAATTCCAGTTACATCAAGTTACATTGCATCAGAGACCCCAATCACCTCGCCCGCCAACAGAGTTGGCAATATGGTATGGTTACGGAATCCCGAGCAGCGATTCCTACAGGTTACCTCCAAGGGGCCTATTCCATGTGTCAGAAGGTTACAATAGACAAAGTCATCATTACAGAGATGCTTGCGATGCTTTGTGCCCAAGTCTACACAATTCCATCTATACTTTCCCTCCGTGGCTGGCTGGCTTCTCACTCTGCCAACTGCTGCAATTATCACCTAGTTATAACCTGCGCGACTGTTATACAATGGACCAAAGGCTATATTGCCCAGGCGTGACTTCCCGTGCACCCGTTCAGCTTGCTTGGAGATCAGCCATCTCATGGACCTGTGAATTGAGTACATTACATATTTTACCAATTGGTGCCAGTATATTCTTTCAGCTGAGTCCAATGTTTCCAGATGCCCCTGCGTCACATATCTATGCAGGCACATGAATTGCCACTGATTATGACCTCATAGGGGCCATTCCATTTGGGGGTGAACCCAGGCTTTCCAGGTAACGTCTTCACCATAATCTTGTTGCCCACTGGGGGTACCTCAGGGGTCTGTTCTAACTCATTTTGCTCATCCTTCACTATTTGGTTTTCCCTTACTGTTTTTCACATATCCTTCAGTTGGGTGCTTAGTTCTAAAACATTTAGTATAATCCTATCCTGTAATGGGCCTACATCTGCCCCACTGGTAATAATGGATTTGGGCAGTTGCATAGCCCTTCCAGTCATTAGCTCATATGGTGTCAGCCCGGTGGTTTGATTCGTAGTGGCTTTGAGTTTCATTAATCTGGTAGATAGCACCTTGGTCCATCTTTTTCCCCCCGAGTCCTGCATGGCCTTTGCCAGAGAGGTCTTGAGTGTTCTATTCATACGTTCCACCATTCCCAAACTTTGAGGGTGGTAAGATATGTGAAATTTCTGTTTTATCCCCATAAGTTGACAAATGGTTTTTTACTGCCCTCCCTGAGAAGTGTATGTCTTGATCAGAGTCTATTTGTAATGGTACCCCCTAATTCGGGATAACTTCCTCAGCTAATATTCTCGCCACCATAGTGGCTGAACAGTTTTTAGTTGGAAATGCATCTACCCATCTGGTGAATTGGTCAATTATCACCAAGCAGTAGGTTCTCCCGTGTGACTGAGGAAAAGGTCCTGTAAAGTTAAAATTTGTAGATGTTCCCAGGGACGCTTAGGGTGAGGCTGGTGCCTGATCCTGATTTTTACAGGCCTCTCTGGCTTATACTGGGCACAGGTTACACACCAATGACAATATCATGCAATGTCCTTTCCACCACCACTCCTTCCCTGTACTGGTTGTCATGGTATCTCTTCCCACATGTGACAGTCCATGATGTAACTGCATCAGGGTGTGCTGGATGCATTCTGGCACTAGAACTTTATCATTCAATCTCCATACATCCTTTTCATCAGGTGTAGCTCTTTGAGCTTTCCACCTCGCACGGTCTTCTTCAGGCGGATCAGAATGTAGCTGCAAAATGTTTGTTGGGGGTTCAACTTAACTGAGGCGGCCGACACGGCTTGCACTTCTCCAATTTCTAAGGCTGATTGTGCTGCTTTGTCAGCTGTCTAGTTTCCCTTAAAAATATACCATTCAGGCTTTGCTTGTCTGGTTCCTTTTGGTGTGCCTTTACCTTCAATACCATGGTTTTCAATGGAAACTTGCTGTCATCCAATAAGGGTTCGATTATCTGCCCGTGCTTGACTGGAGTGGCTCCCGTTGTGACAAATCCCCTTCTTCCCCAAACTGTTATATAGTTATGCACAATTCCAAATGCGTATCTGCTGTCGGTGTAAATGTTGACCCTTCTCCCCTCTGCCTCAGTAAAAGCCTGGTTCGAGGCTACTAGTTCTGCCACTTCTGCTGACATATCTCCCTCTATCTTTCCTGTTCAGACCACTTGTAAGTCCCTGTTTACCACCACCCATCCTGATCACAGTGACCCGTCTACGTACTTCCATGGCCCATTCACAAACAGGGTCTCCTCCGGTACCTCCTAGGGGACATCCTTTATTCTATTTTCCTCTATCTCCTCATCTACGTTGCCACATGTGTGTGGTTTCCCTTCATTTAACATTCCTTCAGCAGGGTTCTCTCTCATGCAACATACGATGGTGATGGACTTTGTGGGGGGAAGAAGTACTGCCTCCCACTTCGCCCTTCTCATATTTGAGACAGATAGTAATTTTCCTGTATTCAACATTTCCACCAAGGTATGTTTGGTGTGCAAGGCTATATTTCCCGTCATTACAATGGCTCGCTGAATTTTAACGTCTATGCAGCGCAGTCCAGCCCAGCTATACACCGGGGTAATCCAATTACTATGGAGCCCTCGGCTGTAGAATAATATCTCATGGGCCACTGTTTGTCTCCCACTGCCGAATAGAACCCTCCTTCATTGTTACAATAGATATGAAAATCCTTACTAGTGTCTGGTAACCCAAGTCCTGGGGCTGACATTAATCCTGCTTTTAGTTTACTACATGCCTCCTCCTGTCCTAATCCCCACTTCACAGCTTCTAGAGCTGGTTTTTCCCCTTTTAATAGCCTTTGGATTGGATCAACTAATTTGGCATATTCTGGGATGAAGTTGTGGCTCTATTTAAATAATGCCAAAACCTTCCTTACCCCTCGGACAGTTACTGACTTTGGCATTTGTTGCATCGCTGTTTTCCTGTCTGTGGGCATTTCCTTGGTCCCTTTGGATATGAAATGTCCCAAATATCATACCTGTGTTTTTCCTATTTGGGCCTTTTTTGGGTTTGCCTTTAACCCTCGATCATCTAAGGGCTTCAAGACTGAGTATAGAGCTGTCTGATGTTCCGCTTTAATTTCAGAGGCTATCAAGATGTCATAAGAATAAAAGAAATAGGAGCAGGAGTAGGCCATCTAGCCCTTCATGCCTGCCCTGCCATTCAATAAGGTCATGGCTGATCTGAAGTGGATCAGTTCCACTTTCCTGCTTTCTCCCCATAACCCTTAATTCCCTTGTCTGTCAAAAACCTATCTACCCGTGACTTAAATGTATTTAGCGAGGTAACCTCCACCACTTCAACGGGCGGAGAATTCCAGAGATTCACCACCCTTTGAGTGAAGAAGTTACTCCTCAACTCCGATCTAAACTGCACTCCCCTTATCTTGAGACTGTGCCCTCTAGTCCTGCTATCCTTTCTAAGCAGGAAGAATCTCTCTACCTCTACCCTATCCATCCCTTTCATTATCTTATACGTCTCTATAAGATCCCCCCTCATCCTTCTAAGCTCCAACAAGTACAGACCCAGTCTATTTAATCTCTTTTCGTGGGCCAACCCCCTCATCTCCGGTATCAGCCTAGTGAACCTCTTCTGCACTCCCTCCAAGGCCAAAATATCCTTGCGCAAGTGTGGTGACCAAAACTGCACACAGTACTCCAGCTGCAGCCTCACCAGTACCCTGTACAGTTGCAGCAAGACCTCCCTGCTTTTATATTCTATCCCCCTCGCTATAAAGGCCAGCATTCCGTTTGCCTTCTTGATCACCTGCTGCACCTGCAGACTGGGTTTTTGCGACTCATGCACAAGGACCCCCAGGTCCCTCTGCACCGTAGCATGCTGCAGCTTTTCGCCCTTTAAATAGTAATCCCTCCTACTATTATTTCTGCCAAAGTGGATAACCTCACACTTGCTAACATTATACTCCATCTGCCAGGTCCTCGCCCACTCGCTCAGCCTATCCAGATCCCTCTGCAGACTTTCCTCACCCTCCGCACAATTTGCTTTACTGCTCATCTTCGTGTCATCAGCAAATTTTGTCACCCTACACTCAGCCCCCTCCTCCAGATCATCTATATAAAGGGTAAATAGCTGAGGCCCTAGCACCGACCCCTGCGGCACTCCACTAGCCACCAACCACCAATCAGAATAGCACCCATTGATACCAACTCTCTGCTTCCTATTAGACAACCAAACCTCAATCCACGCTAACACCTTACCCCCAACTCCGTGCACCCTAACCTTCTGTAGCAACCTACATTCTGTAGCAACCTATTTGTGAGCAAACTGCACACGGTACAGTGGTGCAGACACAGGACATAGGCAAAGAGCAGGTGAAAAGGAACGTAGTAGTAATTGGGGATAGTGTGGTTAAGGGTATTGACACTGTCCTTTGTCACAGTGACAAAGTACACAGAAGGGTGTGTTGTCTGCCAGGTGCTCGGGTCCAGGATGTCGCATCTGGGCTGCAGAGGAACCTGGAGTGGGAGGGTGAGAATCCGGTCGTTGTAGTACATGTGGGTGCCAACGACGTAGGCAAAATGCGAACTGAGGATCTGGGGAGGGAGTATGAAAAGCTGGGAATGGAATTAAAAAGTAGAACCGACGAGGTGGTTATCTCTGGACTACTGCCTGAACCGAGTGCAGACGGGCGTAGGGTTGATAAGATTAAGGAAGTGAATGGGTGGCTCAGGGATTGGTGTGGGAGGAATGGGTTTGAATTTATGGGGCATTGGCACCAGTATTGGGGTAGGTGGGACCTGTTCAGGTGGGATGGGGTTGGTCTGAACTGTGCTGGGACCAAAGTCCTGGCAAATCGTGTAAATAGGACTGTAGATAGGGCTTTAAACTAATTGGGGGGGGGAGTGGAGGGTGCGAGGGTAGGTGACATTACGGGGTCTAAAGTAAAGGAGAAGGTACAGGTAAGGGAAGAGGCCAAGGATGTCCCAATAATAAAGGGAGTAGGGGGTGTGAGTATGGTTGGTGGCATTCTGGCAAATAGGGTACAGGTGAAGGCTAGGATGAAGGCACTTTATCTGAATGCACGAAGCATTCGGAATAAAGTGGATGAGCTGGTGGCGCAGATCAGCACAAATGGATATGATCTGGTGGCCATTACAGAGACGTGGCTGCAAGGTGACAGGGACTGGGAGCTGAATGTCCAGGGGTATCAAGTGTTTAGGAAGGATAGGCAGGAGGAAAAAGGTGGGGGCGTAGCTCTGCTGATTAAGGATAGCATCAGGGTGGTAGTAAGGGATGATATAGGAACCAAAGAGCAGAAAGTGGAATCGTTGTGGGTGGAGATTAGGAACAGCAAAGGGAGGAAGACGCTGGTGGGTGTCGCTTATAGGCCCCCAAATAATGATCTGGAGGTGGGGCGGGCTGTTAACGCCAAATAAATGCGGTGTGCAGGAATGGAATGGCGATAATTATGGGGGATTTCAATCTACATATTGATTGGTCGACCCATGTTGGACGCAGTGGGCTTGAGGAGGAGTTCTTGGAATGCTGCTGGGATAGTTTCCTCGAACAGTGTGTGTTGGAGCCGACGAGGGAGCGAGCTATCTTGGATCTGGTGTTATGTAATGAGGCGGGTAGAATTAGGGACCTTGTGGTGAAGGATCCTCTTGGGAAGAGTGATCATTGTATGGTGGAGTTTCTGATGCAGATGGAGGAGGAGAAAGTGGGTTCCCGGACATGTGTCCTTTGTTTGAACAGAGGGGAGTACGGTAGGATGAGAGAGGAATTGGCGAGTGTTGATTGGGGGAGCGTGTTGGAAGGTAGGTCTGCTGAGGAACAGTGGAGGATCTTTAAGGAAATCTTTCTTGGTGCTCAGCAGAAATTTATTCCGATGGTTAAAAAGGATTGTAGGAAGAGAGATAATCAGCTGTGGATAACGAAGGAGGTAAAGGAAAGTGTTAAATTAAAAGCGGATGCGTTTAGTGTAGCCAAGAGTAGTGGGCAAGAAGAGGATTGAGAGAGGTTTAAATGTCAACAAAGAATGACAAAGAAGTTGATAAAGAAGGGTAGGAGAAACTATGAAGCTGGGCTAGCGCTTAATATAAAAAAAAGGAAGAGTTTTTATAAATATATAAAAAGGAAGAGGCTGGCTAGGGTGAACGTTGGACCCTTAGAGGATGAGAGGGGGGACTTAGTGGTAGGGGATGGGGAAATGGCTGAGGCCTTGAATAACTTTTTTGTTTCGGTCTTCACGGAGGAGGACGTGAATAATTTGCTGGGTGTTAGCGATGGAAAGATGGTAGGAGTGGAGGGCCTGAATGACATTATTGTTACTAGAGAGGCAATGCTCGACAGACTGGAGGGACTGATTGTGGACAAGTCCCCAGGACCGGATGGAATGCATCCGAGGGTTCTGAAAGAAATGGTGGAGGTGATAGTGGATGCCTTGGTGATTATTTTCCAAACGTCGCTGGATTCCGGGGAAGTGCCGGAAGATTGGAAAACGGCTAATGTTACGCCGTTGTTTAAGAAGGGTGGCAGGCAAAAGGCAGGGAATTATAGGCCGGTTAGTTTAACGTCTGTTGTAGGTAAAATGTTAGAATCTGTGATCAAGGAGAAAATAGCGAGGCATCTTGAGAAGAATTGTTTGATAGAGCAGAGGCAGCCCGGTTTCGTTAAGGGGAAGTCGCGTCTGACGAATTTATTGGAGTTCTATGAGGATGTGTCTAGGGCAGTGGATAGAGGAGAGCTGGTGGATGTGGTGTTTCTTGATTTTCAGAAGGTGTTTGACAAGGTGCCTCACAAGAGGTTATTACAGAAAGTCAGGGGGCATGGACTTGGGGGTAGGGTGTTAGCGTGGATAGAGGATTGGCTGTCAAATAGGAGGCAGAGAGTGGGGGTTAATGGGTGCTATTTGGATTGGCGGTTGGTGACTAGTGGAGTGCCCCAGGGGTCGGTGCTGGGGCCTCAGCTATTTACCATTTATATAGATGATCTGGAGGAGGGAACTGAGTGTATGGTGTCGAAATTTGCTGATGACACCAAGATTGGTGGAACGGCAAATTGTGCGGAGTGTGTGGAGAATCTGCAGAAGGATCTAGATAGGCTGGGCGAATGGGCCAGGAACTGGCAAATGGAATTTAATGTTGGCAAATGTGAGGTTGTCCACTTTGGTAGGAATAATGGTAAGAAGGACTATTACTTACATGGCGAAAAACTGCAGCATGCAATGGTGCAGAGGGACCTGGGGGTCCTTGTGCATAAGTCGCGAAAACCCAGCCTACAGGTGCAGCAGGTGGTCAGGAAGGCAAATGGGATGCTGGCCTTCATAGCGAGGGGGATTGAATATAAAAGTAGGGAGGTCTTGCTGCAGCTGCATAGGGCACTGGTGAGGCCGCAGCTGGAGTACTGTGTGCAGTTTTGGTCGCCGCACTTACGCAAGGATATTTTGGCCTTGGAGGGAGTGCAGAGGAGGTTTACTAGGCTGATACCGGAGTTGAGGGGGTTGAGCTATGAGGAGAGGCTGAATAAACTAGGCTTGTACTCGTTAGAGTTTAGAAGAATGAGGGGAGATCTCATTGAGACATATAAGATGATGAATGGGATGGATAGGATAGAGGTGGAGAGGCTCTTCCTGCTCAAAGGACAGTAGGACTAGGGGGCACAGCCTCAAGATAAAGGGGGGGTGGTTTAGAACGGAGTTGAAGAGGAACTTCTTCACTCAAAGGGTGGTGAATCTCTGGAATTCTCTGCCCGTTGAAGTGGTGGAGGCTGCCTCGCTAAATATATTTAAAACGCAGGTTGATAGGTTTTTGATAGGCAAGGGGATTAAGGGTCATGGGGAGAGGGCGGGAAGGTGGAACTGAGACACGACATATCAGCCATGATCTTATTGAATGGCGGGGCAGGCTCAAAGGGCTAGATGGCCTACTCCTGCTCCTATTTCTTATGTTCTTAACCTTTTATGAGGCACCTTATCAAATGCCTTTTGAAAATCTAAAAACACCACATCCACCTGTTCCCCTCTGTCTACCGCATTAGTCGCATCCTCATAGAAATCCAATAGTTTTGTCAAACACGACTTCCCCTTAACAAATTCCTGCTGCGTCTGTTCTATCACACCATTCCTTTCTAGGTGCCTCGCTATTTCTTCTTTGATGACGGATTCAAGCATTTTTCCAACTACAGACGTTAAACTAACCGGCCTATAATTCCCTGCCTTTTGTCTGCTACCTTTTTTAAACAGCGGCATAACATTAGCCATTTTCCAATCTTCCGGCACTTCCCTGGAATCCAGTGAACTTTGGTAAATAATCACCAAGGCATCCACTATCACCTCTGCCATTTCCTTCAGAACCCTGGGATGCATTCCATCCGGTTCTGGGGACTTGTCCACCTTCAGTCCCATTTGTCTATCAAGCACTGCCTCTCTAGTGATAGTAATCGCATCTACGTACTGTAAAATTGTGCTCCCTTTTGGGAGTTCCACTTGTTCCAGTATCTTACTCATTACCCTGTGAAATATGGCCGGGCTGTTATGGAATACTTGAGGGAGCCTAGTTTATGTATACTGCTTATCAACTACTGTGAAGGCAAATTTATTCTGTGAATAAAAGTCCAAGGGGATGGACCAAAACCCATTGGCAATGTCTAATACTGTAAAAATCTCATGGGATGGTGACAATTCATTTAGGATGGTGGAGGGGCTGGCCACGATGGGATGTAGTTTAGGAGTTACTTTATTTAAAGCCGTATAATCAATGTTTAATCGGTAACTGCCATCCGGTTTGGACACCAGCCAAGTCAGGGAGTTGGTGATACTAGTGTTGTCCCGCAGGATCCCTTTTTTCACCAATCCCTTTACAATTTCCTCGACCACCTTCTTGGCTTTGTGCTTAATCGGATACTGTCGGTGAGGTTTATGCTCCGGACCTTCCACTATAATGGGGTCAATTTTAATTAGCCTGGTATCTAGTTTAGTTTTTGCCCATATCCCTGGGTCAGAGGCTCATATGGCGCCAAATCCACTGCCCTCTACTCGCCAATCACGCCCTGTTGCAGATGTGGCTTAGGCTCCCACCTTTTCCTTTTCTCCATCGGGACAGGGCCAAATCAATTTGCCCTTTCCACAATCTATTAAAACTTCATATTCCTTCATTAAATCATTCCCCATAATTGTTTCTTCATGTTTTTACACACATAAAATCGCGTGCGTATATACAAATTATTTAATTCTATCAGAATGGTTTCACTTAGATAAGCTGGGGTTTTCTGTCCATTAATTCCTCTCATGTAAATGATTTTATTAGTTGTGGGTAGGGGTAGGTCCACCAGCATCTCACATTGTCTGCCTCCTACTAGTGCAGTAAAAAGTCTGACAACACCAGGTTTTAGTCCAACCTATTTGTTTGATAATATACTCACTAGCTTTCGGGGTTACCCCCTTCGTCAGGTGAACTAGTGCAGACAGGTAAATCCTACCTTCCTTATTACCGTACCCAAGGGGACTGCCAACCATCAGTTAGCCTCCTCCGTTGCAGCGGGGGAGGCTGGGTTAGGTCGACCATGTTTGCTCCAAAAAGTGGCTTCTGTACGTCCAGCCTTGTTGCAAAATTGGCATGTAAACATTTTCCTCTTACCCTCTTTTGGAGCTCTACAGTCCCAGGCAAAATGTCCTGGCTTCCCACAATTATGACAAGTCCTCTTAGGCTTGATCCCATTAGTTAAGGCTATGTGCTCCTGCTTTATTTTTGGGTATTGCTTTTCGTCTGGTCTGTACTTAATTCCAGAAGCCCATTCCACTAATTCATCATAATCCTGTGAACTGGTAACTCCCATTTTAAGGATTTTCTGATGAGCTGGTGACAGTCCATCTTTAAATGCCTGGATGAATGACCTATCTGAACAGGTGGCTTTGGGCATCCCTGAGCATTTCTGGTAGACCTTAAAAAGTCACTCCCCATATTCAGAGGCCCCTTCACCCTTTTGTTGCTAGTATTTGTAATTTTAGACCAGCTGGTTGGTGCATTACTCAGGACATGCTGAATTTCTGCCTTAAATCAATTAAATGGTTCCTGTTGTGCCTCCACTTCTGTTGTTAACTTGCTTGCATGTATCCACTTTCTTCCCCGGTAATCAAACCGAGGCTGGTTGGTGGGGTCCTGTTGGTCAGCCCTGTCACCCATCAGTCTCCATTTGTCCTGTGGGCAGGTGGTCAACCCAGACTGTATCCAACTCTGACCAAAATTTGGCATTCGCACTCCAGGGCTGAAGTTTCCCCAGCGAAATCAGGATCTGATGTCTTTCTCCTGGGGTGAAGGGTTTAAATTGGGCAGTGGGGGCATTTATAGTACCTCCCTGAACTACAGGGGCTAAGTTATGAACTCCTCCTTGTCGGGGTCAAAATCTCCTGGGATACGGGGGCAGGGATCCCCAAGAATGGTCCCTTAATGTTTTACTTCTTTTTTCCAATTCTCTGACATGTGATTCTAACATCTTGATTGTTTCTTTATCATTGGCCCATTTTTTACTGGAGACAGAGACCTGCTTAATCAGTCCGCCTAGTTGGTGTACCGACAAAACTCTGGTTTTCTTGGTCTTGTCATTCTTTATTTTCTCCAACCGCTTATGCTGTTGATCCAGAGGGTGGGATGGGTCCCACCCCGCTGTTGTCATCTGTTTAATGAGTTTGTTTGTTTCAGTCATGTACTGGTTTATCAGGGATCCCAAGGGCCCCCACTGTCCTTGTGATTCCGCCATATTATTGATAAGTTTATACTCACCTAGTCTTCTCGCTCTCCCACTCCTAGGTCGTTTTTATCAGAGTCAGGTGATACCTGTCAGGGTTGATCAGATCCCTCCATACTACCGCTTACACTATTAAGCCGGCTTTTATTTTCCCTCCGGCAATCACTCAGACAGTTTCTCTCTCATTCACATCTGAACGTCATACCCTAGGCACCTCTCTCTCCAGTCTCTACACCCACTTCAAGTTCCTGATCTTCGCGTGGGGGGGCTACCCCTCTTAACAACCAGTCTAAGGCTGTGTGTTAGAGATGGATGCCTCCTTATCTGCATATGTTCAGTTCAGATGTCTTCCACTTCCACATTCTCTCATCACAGTTATCGCACTTCAGCATCTGCAGTTGTTTAGCTATGTTTAGTTAGCACACAAGCCTGCACAAACAGATAAGGTTTGCAATGCTGTTGCACAAATTCCAGGTACAAAATTCATTAGCCCTTTCCCTTCCTCATTACCCCCACAATAACATTAGGTATGGAATTCTAGGGTTTTGACCCAGTGATGATAAAGAAATGGTAATACATTTTGAAATGAATGGCGTGTGACTTGGAGGGAGAAACTTAGAAATGGTGATGTTTCATGTGCCTGCTACCTATGCCCTTTTAAATGACCTAGGCCTATTGAAAAAACATAGGCAAATTACTGCTAGACGTCATGGTGCACCAATGGTGGGGCTCGTGAATGGAATGCTTGTCCATCGGACATTTTAGTCCTTGAAAAGTGTCGGGCTTCTTGAGCATTCTTGGGGCACGTATTCTTTGCTGTTTCCAGTTCACTCAGCCAATTATTGTTCAACATCCATCTCCTTTCTGAAATATTGAGCACATTCCACCCACAAGGTGGAGAGAAGGTTTGAATGATTAACTAATGCCCAACAAAAATATTTTTCACTCCTAACAACTTACCTTTATGTATTGTTAAAATGTGAGAAGAATTTGAGCTCAACATTTGTGACCTTGTCACAAGCACAGACCAGTGTATTAAATGAAGGAAATCCATCCATCACATGTGATGTTAATATTCATTTGAATATTTTTTTCTGCTCCTTAAAGATAGATTCAAGAAGTTTGTACTGGGGACACAATTCAGAAACATAGGCAAGGAAATCCATGTGATTTCCCATTTGTTATTTTAAAAATTTACAAAGTTGTTCTTGAAATGTAAATTCAAAAATTACATGCTCCCAGCTGGGAGCTGTGCTCTATGGAAGTATGAGTTAAAATGTTGTAGTTGCATCTAGGTTTCCTACTCCCTTTGAATATGGCTTCCCACTGGCAGTGCAGGATCACCAAATATATCTCTAGTTAACTTTAAGTGAATACTGTTGAATCTTCAAAAAGATTTGAAATTTTATTTTCTATCATTAATTCAGTTGATATTCTGTAGAGCAATCCATCTGTAAAGTTTATTCAAATAACAAGTTTTGAATATGTAATCATTCTTGGTAGGTATAAATTACACTTTTCTAAATCATCCTAGAATTAAATCTACAAGGACTAAAACAATCGCTAATAGTTTTAGATCTATGGTATTCCAAGGTAATTCTAGTATGTTATTACAACTGCTACTTCAGCTGTAATGTTACCTTTTTTAAGATTATTTTATTGTTTGATCATGAAGGGTTATGTTCTCCATTGAGAATCTCCACAACATTTATTAAGTTATTAAGTAATCATGGTCATGGTTTTGATTTTCGTCTTTAATGTTCATATTCAAGAAAACCTATATTTCAGACAATTGTGACATGGAAAATTAAGTAAATTATTTATTTATTTATATTTTAACCTCTTACAATAGCAAATCTGCAGATTGGTGAAACAGAATCTGATAACGCAGAGAATGCTGGAGGTGGAGAGGGTGACAATGGAACATGCTGTGGATCATTATGGTGAGTAAAGCCATCTTATCACAGACCCACACTGATATGTACGTAGAAGTACTGAACATACATCAACAAGCACAGGAATAGACATAAATTATAAACATAACATAGACAGCTACAAATACGCAGTGAAATATAGAGGTGTCGAATTGCACACATGCACAGCAGGAGAGAAACATACATATAGAGATCTGAACAGAAATAAATGTTCACATTGACATAAAAGTACATAGATGTAGATACAAAGACATAAAATACGGTCAGATATACACAGAAAATAATTCGTACAGATAATGATACAATTAAAGTGTACACGCATTAATTTTATATTTAATAAAATAATACATTAGATGGTACAACTAATAGCTGAAATCTCATTTTTTGCAATCAATTTCAGCCTGTGTTTCAGGATAGCTGTGAAATGCAGGGCCCAGGTTTTTGGTGAATTATACATTAATAATTGAGCCTTTTGACTTGAATGGTTTTGTATATATTAAGCATAGCATGAATGCACTTCAATAGGATATTATAAGGAGATCAGTGAATGCATATTTTAATGCAAACTGGGCACATGCACTAATTCAAGTGAGGAGAGAATGACAAGTAGCATGACATTGTTTTGTCATTTTCTTTGCTTTGAAGAACACAGGACTTTGCCAATTGTATATAATAATCATATCAAATTAGCCAAAGTGAAGTTACTGATGTAGTTAAATCTAGGCTACAAATTCTAAATCTCAAACACACAGACACACTCTCAGTCTCTATCTCTCTCACACACACTGTCTCTTTCATTCTAAATCTGCAACTTCTTCATGACTTCTCAAATTACACAAGAATATTGGCATGGATCTACCCTTAGGAGTTTCTCTCCACTGCCTATTACACTGAGGCTTCCCAAAGTCTCTTATTTCCCAAAGTCTCTCTCTCTTTTTCAAGGATGGGCCTGGATAAATTATTGACAGCCCTATAAATTTTTGCCCTACAAAAATTAACCTCATTGCAAAATACCCTATAAAAAGTTGATTTGCTATTGTTTAATGTTATTCACCTGTTAAAAGCTTCTTGAGCCTTCATATGTACTTTCTGTTCTTTATCAACCAACCCAAGATCTTACATCATCCTTTCCTCCTACCACCTGAGACTGTTCTCTGCAGTTCCTTAACTTCCTCAAGTGTCATGCTCAGATATTTCATTGTTTGTGTTGGTTATTAATGAGCAGTTCATGAAGACTAACCAGTTTGTCTATTCTAGTTCCTTATCAGACTAATGAACCATGGTATTGTTCACTGAAGTAACTTCTATTCTACTTCCACACATTAACAAACTACATATTTTAGCAAGCATCTTAATTCCTCAAGATTAAATGAAAGGCATAGGATATCTTTCTAATATGTTTGTTTGTTTTAGGTATCCATTGGCTCTCCCACTACATCTCAGCTGACCATGACACCTTTCTGACCTAAGTTTAGCTCTTATCATCTAAAAATAATTATCTTACTAATTTGTTTCTAGAGAAACAAAACCTTAAGCAGTTGCCAATAAAATGGAACTTAAAACACTAATCTATTCCTTTTCTAGTTTGACCTGAGCAGTGTTGGATAATGTGTTGACATTGGATTCATGCCTAAGAAGTGGCTATCTTAAAGCTCCTCAAGAATGTCAAACTATACTTGGAGGACACAACAATAATGTTGATTTTCATAACTATAAAATATCTAGGTAAAATAATTAACTGAACAAGGTTCATGGGAACCAATTTTGGAAACAGGTTCAGTGTTTTAGGTAGATGAAGCCAGTACTGTCGCAAACATTTTTAAGTGAAAACCTAGCACAATTTTACAGTATTTGTGTCAAGTTTACTCATTTGGATAGGTGCAAATGAAACTGTATGAGGGAATGAACGACTGCAATTAAGTATTTTGTGGCAAATTTGCCATAGACCTAGATAAGAACATAAGAACATAAGAAATAGGAGCAGGAGTAGGCCATCTAGCCCTTCAAGCCTGCACCGCCATTCAATAAGATCATGGCTGATCTGAAGTGGATCAGTTCCACTTTCCCGCTTTCTCCCCATAACCCTTAATTCCCCTGTCTATCAGAAACCTATCTACCCGTGACTTAAATATATTTAGCGAGGTAGCCTCCACCACTTCAACGGGCAGAGAATTCCAGAGATTCACCACCCTTTGAGTGGTTCCTCCTCAACTCCGATCTAAACTGCACCCCCCCCCAATCCTGAGGCTGTGTCCTCTAGTCCTGCTATCCTTTCTAAGCGGGAAGAATCTCTCTACCTCTACCCTATCCATCCCCTTCATTATCTTATACGTCTCTATAAGATCCCCCCTCAGCCTTCTAAACTCCAACGAGTACAGACCCAGTCTATTTAGTCTCTCTTCATGGGCCAACCCCCTCATCTCCGGTATCAGCCTAGTGAACCTCCTCTGCACTCCCTCCAAGGCCAATATATCCTTGCGCAAGTGCGGCGATCAAAACTGCACACAGTACTCCAGCTGCAGCCTCACCAGTACCCTGTACAGTTGCAGCAAGACCTCCCTACTTTTATATTCTATCCCCCTCGCTATAAAGGCCAGCATTCCATTCGCCTTCTTGATCACCTGCTGCACCTGCAAACTGGGTTTTTGCGACTCGTGCACAAGGACCCCCCAGGTCCCTCTGCACTGTAGCATGTTGCAGCTTTTCGCCTTTTAAATAGTAATCCCTCCTACTATTATTTCTGCCAAAGTGGATAACCTCACACTTGCTAACATTATACTCCATCTGCCAGGTCCTCGCCCACTCGCTCAGCCTATCCAGATGTCTCTGCAGACTTTCCGCACCCTCCACACAATTTGCTTTTCCACTCATCTTCGTGTCATCAGCAAATTTTGTCACCCTACACTCAGCCCCCTCCTCCAGATCATCTATATAAATGGTAAACAGTTGAGGCCCCAGCACCGATTTCTGCGGCACTCCACTAGTCACCAACTGCTAACCAGAATAGCACCCATTGATACCTACTCTTTGCTTCCTGTTAGACAACCAATCCTCTATCCACGCTAACACCTTACCCCCAACTCCATGCCCCCTAACCTTCTGTAGCAACCTTTTGTGAGGCACCTTGTCAAATGCCTTTTGGAAATCTAAAAACACCGCATCCACCGGTTCCCCTCTGTCTACCGCACTATTCACATCCTCATAGAAATCCAACTTCCCTTTAACGAATCCATGCTGCGTCTGCTCGATCAAACCGTTCTTTTCTAGGTGCCTCGCTATTTCTTCTTTGATGATGGATTCTAGCATTTTTCCAACTACAGACTTTAAACTAACCAGCCTATAATTCCCTGCCTTTTGTCTGCTACCTTTTTAAAACAGCGGCGTAACATTAGCCGTTTTCCAATCTTTCGGCACTTCGCTGGAGTCCAGCGAATTTTGATAAATAATTACTAAGGCATCCACTATCACCTCTGCCATTTCTTTCAGAACCCTGGGATGCATTCCATCCGGACCAGGGGACTTGTCCACCTTCAGTCCCATTAGTCTATCAAACATATTTAGAGCCTCAGCCATTTCCTCATCGCCCACCGCTAAAACCCCCTCTCATCCTCCAAGGGACCAACATTCACTCTAGCCAACCACTTCTTCTTTATATATTTGTAAAAACTATAACCATAGGCTGACCATAGGCTGCTCTTCCCTTTGAGAAGGAAGAGTTGACTGGGGTAAGAAGAGCTGACGAGGTAGCAAACTACCTCATCTCGCATGCCAGCTATCAGACAGATGGTTTGAGGCTTTGTGATTTGGCCATTTGCTAACAGATTCTTGAGCTGACTCTTCATGAAATAAATGAAATTGCAGGAAGCACTAGTTAATGAATTCAAGACTGGAAGTCTCTAATTTTACTTTAAAAGAAACTTAGGCACCATGACCAGTGATTTCTGAATAGCACCCCAAGTGACTACTGCTGCTTAGTGTGAGAATCTGATCAGGAATCAGCCCTACCATTTTTACCATTTTTTGCAAAGTTTCCATTCTTCACAATAATCACTGCTTCTTCTATTTAACATGTTTCACATTTACTATTTACCAGCCAAGGCATTTTTAAAATCACTATACTCATCTTTAATTGGCTTCATCTCTTCAATTATGAGCTGTTGGGTTGCAACCACACAAATTTCTGCAAACTTCCGTCAAACTTAAGCCTGAAAAGGAACGTGAATAACAATTAACTAATCTCGAGGAAAGTGGCACAACTGGATTTTCATTTTGCATCCCCCATTTGGAACTTGTGTTTTAAATGATTTTAACATTCAATGGTAACTAAATTGATTCACTTTCATCAGCTGATGACCAGTTTCAGATCATTAATATAGAAGAAAAAGATACTTATTTCACTAAACTGCACCACCAATCTGTTCCACTTTTGGATTTTCTCCAGTGTTATGACCCTGACATGAGTGCTACTGGTGTCTTACCCTTTCAATTTAGTAGTCATTCAGTGTGCACGTGCAATATTTTGTAAAATCAGTACAAAACAACAGAAGAGTATGTTCAGTGTGTAGTCTTATTTCACAGCTTATGCAGCTCTCAAATTAATTCAGAAATGTATTTGTTAATTTTTTTCCTGATTTTCTTTACATTACAGTCTCCGAATTTCTAAGTCAAAGTTCAGGTTAGTACCGTTTTTCTCAAATTTTTCAGCTTCAATTTCAAGTAGTGAAAAGCAGCGAACTATGACTTAAATTTACACTTTGGCCGGAATTTTACTGCCCCGTCCACCATGGAAATTGGAGCGAGTGAGGGGCGAACAATGAGAAGGTCCATTGACATTGGGTGGGATTCTGCAGTTTTGGGATGAGCGAGGCCATAAAATCCCGCCCACGTAACAACCTATGATAGTTGAAAACTTTATTGTAAAGCTCTATTTCATTGTAACATTACTAAAAGATCACAGGCATTAATTGTTCTAATGAAAACTCCATTTATGGAGTGTATGTATAAGGAAAGGACAGAAGCATTGTTTTCAAATAACATTGACTTAATGCAGATTTATATTTAAAGTTTTTTATTTGTGATATACTCTAAGTCATGTCAGATTTTGAGTCACTGTTGGGTAAAATTTTGTTTGTTTACATTTTGGGTGCAATTTTCTGGTCCTGCCAACTGGGGGCATTATTACAGACTGGACTTGAAGATTCAGACTAGAATTTTGCCATTCCATCCATCACGGGAATTGTAGCAGGTGGGATATGGATGATGTAATGGTCAATTGCTCTTGGGCAGAATTTTCCGGCCTAGAGGAGAGTGCGGCCTGAAAATCCCACCCTCGGAGTACAGCCAAAAGTTTTGCGTCATTGTATGCATGGATTGAAATTTTCCCCTTCTGACTTTCATGGTGGGTCAGATTGCCCCACGTGCCATTTTGGGTATTTTCTTTGCATCTCATGAACACTCATTAAACACCTAGCTTAACAGAATCATGCCAGGATGGGAATCGGGAGGGAGGGCATCTGTTGCATGTTTGACCTCGGAGCATTACATCAGATTGATGAGATTTTCAGTGACCTTGGCAGGTATCCTTTGGGGGCTTGAGGGCTGTGGCCTGCTTTGAGCCTCCTGCTCTAGGGAAGGTACAGTCTCCTCAGCCTGAGCAGCTGAAGATGCTGTGGTCATAGGCAGTGGAGACTTGGAGTTGCTCTATATCCCTTGAGAGTCGTTGGCGGACTGCCCCAGTGTGACCAGCTGATGCTTCTTTTCCCTGTGAGTGTCTGAGGGCCTTCTGCCTGACTCCTTGAAGTAATGGGACTCCTGGAGGGAGATTAAGGTGCCCCAACCCCTTCTTGCGTAGCCACTGATGGATTCCATTCATGGCTATAGTGACGGTGTGCAGGTCTGAGTGCATATCTGACACAAACTGCTGAACCAGGTTTTTCCATGGTAGATATCACCCTTCCAGTGATGACCTTGATATGCTTGCATGTTGGTGCCACAACATCAGACTGAATGTGGATGGACTTCTTTATCCTCCATTCGAATCTGCTGATGGCCTCTGACAACCATAAGATATAGGAGCAGAATTAGGCCAGTCGGCCCAAGGAATCTGCTCCGCCATTCAATCATGGCTGATATTTTTCTCATCCCCATTCTCCTGCCTTTTCCCCATAACCCCTGATCCCCTTATTAATCAAGAACTTAGCTATCTCTGTCTTAAAGACACTCAGTGACCTGGTCTCCACAGCCGCTGCAGCAAAGAGTTCCACAGATTCTCTACTCTCTGGCTGAAGAAATTCCTCCTCATCTCTGTTTCAAAGATTGTCCCTTTAGCCTGAGATTGTGCCCTGTGGTTCTAGTTTTTCCAACTAGTGGAAACATCCTCTCCACATCCACTCTATCCAAGCCTCACAATATCCTGTAAGGTTCAATAAGATCCCACCTCATCCTTCTAAACTCCAATGAGTACAGACCCAGAGTCCTCAACTGTTCCTCATATGACAAGCTCTTCATTCTTATGAACATCCTCTGAACTCTTTCCAAGGCCAGCGCATACTTCCTTAGATATGGGGCCCAAAACTGCTCACAATACTCCAAATGGGGTCTGACCAGAAACTCATACAGCCTCAGAAGTACATCCCTGCTCTTGTATTCCAGTACTCTCGACATGAATTCTAACATTGCGTTTGCCTTCCTAACTGCCGACTGAACCTGCACGTTAACCTTAAGAGAATCTTGAACAAGGACTACCAAGTCTTTGTGTTTCTGATTTCCTAGGCATTTCCCCATTTAGAAAGTAGTCTATACCTCCATTCCTCCTTTCAAAGTGCATATTCTCACAGTTTTCCAAATTATATTCCATCTGCCACTTTTTTGTCCACTCTCCTAACCTGTCCAAATCTTTCTGCAGCCCCTCTGCTTTCTCAGTACTATCTGTCCCTCCACATATCTTTGTATCATCTGCAAACTTAGCAACACTGTCTTTGGTTCCTTCCTCCAAATCTTTAATGTATATTGTGAAAAGTTGTGGTCCCAGCACTGAGGCACACCACTAGTCACCAGCTGCCATCCTGAAAAAGACCCCTTTATCCCCACTCTCTGCCTTCTGCCAGTCAGCCAATCCTCTACCCATGCCAAGATCTCACCCATAACTTATTTAACAGTTTCCTTATGTGGCACCTTGTCAGGGGCCTTCTGGAAATCTAAATAAATTCTGTCCACTGGTTTTCCTTTATCTAACTTCCTTGTTACCTCCTCAAAGAACTCCAGCAGATTTGTCGGATATGACTTCCCCTTGAAGGACAAAGCCATGCTGACTCAGTCCTACTTTATCATGCACTTTCAAGTATTCTGCGATCTCACCTTTAATAATGGATTCTAAATCTTGCCAATGACCGAAGTCAGGCTAACTGGCCTCTAATTTCCTGTCTGTTGCCTCCCTCCCTTCTTAAACAGCGGTGTTACATTAGCTACTTTCCAGTCCTCTGGTACCCTCTAGTGATTCCTGAAAGATCACCACCAATGCCTCCACAGTTTCCTCAGCTATCTCTTTTAGAATTCTGGGGTGCAGTCCAACTGGTAGAGGAGATTTGTCCACCTTCAGACCTTTCAGTTTCCCCAAAACCTTCTCCTTTGTGATGGCCACGGCACTCATCTGTGCCGCCTGACTCTTCTGGAGCCCTGGCATCCCACTGGTGTTTTCCACCGTGAAGACTGAAGCAGAGTAACTATTCAGTTCCTCTGCCATTTCTTTGTTTCCTATTATTATTTTTCCAGCCTCATTCTCCAGTGGTCCATTGTCTGCTTTTGCCTCCCTCTTACCTTTTACATATTGAAAGAAACTCTTCCTGTCTTCTTTTATATTACTAGCTAGCTTACACTCCTATTCCATCTTCTCCCTCTTAATGTTTTTTTTAGTTGTCCTCTGCTCACTTTTAAAGACTTCCCAATCCTCTGGCTTCCCACTATTCCTTGCCACTTTGTACGCTTTCTCTTTTACTTTTATGCTGTCCTTGGCTTCCCTCGTCAGCCATGAATGCTTTGTCCTCCTCCTTGGGATGCATTTCTGTTGTGCCTCTGGGATAGCTCCCAAAAACTCCTGCCATTGCTGTTCCACTGTCTTCCCTGCTAGGCTTCCTTTCCAATCAACTCTGGCTAGCTCCTCCCTCATGTCTTTGTAGTATCTTTATTTAATGGTAATACCGTTACATCTGATTCCAGCTTCTCTATCTCAAACTGCAGGGTAAATTCTATCATATTGTGGTCACTGCTCCCTAAGGATTCCTTCATCTTAAGTTCCCTAATCAAGTCTGCTTCATTATACATCACCAAATCCAGAATTGCCTGTTCCCTAGTAAGCTGGTCACAAGCTGTCCAAAAAACCATCTTTAGACATTCCACAAATCCCTTTTCTTGGGATCCACTACCTATCTGATTTTTCCGGTCCATATCTGCATATTGAAGGCCCCAATGATTAGTGTAATATTGCCTTTTTTATGTGTCTTTTCTAGCTCCTGATTTATTTTCTGCCCCACATCCTGACTACTGGTGGAGGGTGTGTACATAACTCCCATCAGGGTCTTTTTACCTTTGCAATTCCTCAACTTTATCCACAGAGATTCTATGGCTTCTGATCCTATATCACTTCTTGCTATTGGTTTAACTTCATTTTTTACTAACAATGCAACCCTTCTCTCTTTGCCCATCTGCCTGTACTTCCGATAGGACACATATCCTTGGATATTTAAAGCCCAACTCTGATCCGCTTGCAGCCATGTCTCTGTGATGCCCACAACATTGTACCGGCCAATTTCAATGTGCGCAACAAGCTCATTTACCTTGTTCTGTATACTGCTTGCATTTAGGTACAACATCCTTAGTCCTGCATTGAAATTCTCAAATTTGTCACTTTTTTTGCTCTGCCTGAGATTAGATTCCCGCCACCTTCTATACTCTCTGTTCTGTTACATGGTCTTGAAACTTTACTAACCTCCCCTGGGCCCTCAGCTTTATTAACCTGCACTTCCCACTCCAAGTTCGTCTCCTTTAACTTTGATTTTTTAATTCTCCATACAACTGAACCCTCACAGTATTTAGATTAAAGCCCTAGCTATATGATCCGCCAGGACTCTAGTCCCAGTATGATTCAGATGAAGACAGTCTCACCGGAATAGGTGCCCTTTTCCCCAATACTGTTGCCAATGTCCCACGAATTCAAACCCATTCCTCCCATACCAATCTTTGAGCCACACATTTACCTCCTTAATCGTATTGACCCTTTGCCAATTAGATCGTGGCTCAGGTAGTAATCCAGAGATTATTACCTTTTTGCTTCTGCCTTTTAATTTAGCTCCTAGCTGTTCATATTCCCTCAGCAAAACCATTTTTCCTATTCCACCAATGTCATTGGTACCTACGTAGTCCAAGACAACTGGGTCTTTATCCTCCCACTCCAAGTTCCTCTGCAACCCAGATGAGATATCCCAAACCCAAGCACCAGGCAGGCAACGCAACCTTTCGGATTCTTGATCCCAGAGAACAGTGTCAATACCCCTAACTATCGTATTGACCCTTTGCCAATTAGGTCGTGGCTCAGGTAGTAATCCAGATATTATTACCTTTTTGCTTCTGCTTTTTAATTTAGCTCCTAGCTGTTCATATTCCCTCAGCAAAACCATTTTTCCTATTCCACCAATGTCATTGGTACCTACGTAGTACTATCCCCAATTATGACTACATTTCTTACCTTGCCTGCTATACCCCTGCCTTTGAAGCTTCAGTATTTTTCTGAGGGTTGATTCCAGTGGCTTGTTATTGGACTTGGACTCAGCAGGAGCCTGCCCTTTAGCAGTCCTCTGGGTGTCTGTCACCTTGGCTGAGTGCTTTCACCTACTGTGGACCCGAATCTATGCTGTGTTCGCCAGATGATCTCAAGCCTGCTCTAAAACTAAGTCCCACTGAGGTGTGTGTCTCTGTGCTGGTGGAGAGTTCATGTGAACGCAGTGATGTCTTTACATCTTGTGGATCTTCAGGATCCTCATCTGAAATAGGCTAGGGCTGATGGGCTGGCTGGCTGGCTGTATGCCTTCATGTTTTTTTTTGTCGGTGGCTGTATTAGAGAGAAGAGATAACTAGTGATTAGTTAGAGATTCACCCACATTAAAGAGTGTTCAGTTTCAGAGGGTGGAGAAGACCACTGGATGGTTGCTAATTGGCTTGTTGGTTCATGCTGATCTTGACTTTGGCATAGGAATGGTTTCAATCCTTGCTGTCTCGCTCTGCTGCCTGCTTCTCAGAGGTGGTGAGTGGTCAGAGCTCTGGCATCTCCTGTCTGGGATCTCTCCTTGGTGTTGTGGGTGATCTTTGCCTGCATGAAGACAGATGGACAGACTGAGCAGGACAGATGCCAGTGCAGATGATAAACATACATGCCTTCTGAAAGTGTTGAGTGGACCTATGTAATGGCTGAAGACATGACCTGTTCAGGATGCGACGCGAGATGAAAATGTAAAACTTTGTGTGAGAAAATCAGTGGTAATGTGCTTGTGAAGTGTGAAATCCCTTTGGACTGCAGCTTTGCGAATGTGACATTTTGTGAGTGTGAGTTGAGTGTGAGGAGAAGATTGACTTACCCTCCTGCACTGGAGGGCAGTCCTCTTCTGAGGTCCACAGGCACTTTCTGCACTGGTAACCTCCCTTTAAGCCTTGGTGGTGTGATTGCTGGACCTCCTGCTCTTTAAGTGGGCGGAAGAGAACTTCCTGCTGATCCTCGATTGCCTGGAGGGGTCTCTGCAGGCAGTTGTTACTAAATTTCAAAGCACAGCACTTGTCTCTTCTGGGGCCATCACTTTCCACAATCGGCCCTGTGTTGCAACAATTGAATGTGTGCACAGATGCCAGTTAATATGGTGCCTGGAGCTATGACTGGATGAGGTAATGACAGGATGGATGAATCCCAGTCTTGCTACGATGTGCTACTTATTTATGCCTGCATAATGAGGTGAAAAATTAATGATCTGGCATGGCAACCCACCCTGTTGGCCAGTGGGAGCTGCGCTGACTTTCCCGCTTGCCACAACGCTTAGGCTTCAGAGTAGAATGTTCCACCCTTTGCCACTGCTCCATCACCAGAACAAATCATGAAATATTGAGCTGAATTTAATGGTTTTGGTGGTGGCTCCCTCCACCAGCTGAAAAGTTGGTGGCAACTGTGCCACACTATTCCCAGGAGCCGCAGTGACATTAAATGAGAATCAGGCAATTAAATTCCTGCCATCTGGATTCATGTGCCTTTAAAAGTGAAGTCCCCCATCCTTAAAAGCTGATAGCCATATCATCCTCCATTCCAAAAACAACCTTTCACCATTGCTCTCTGCTTCCTGTTACTCAGTCAACGTCATATCCATGCTCTGAACATATGAATTAGGAGCAGGAATAGGCCACTCAGTCCCTTGACCCTACTCTGCCATCCAATAAGATCATGGCTGATCTAATTGTAACCTCAACCCCAAGTTCCTGCCCAGCCCCAATAACCTTTTACCCCCTTGTTAATCAAGAATCTATCTTTCTCTGCTTTAAAAATATTCAGAGACTCTGCTTTGACTGCCTTTTCAGGGAGAGAATTCCAGAGATTCACAACCCTCTGAGAAAAAAATCCTTCTCATCTCTGACTTAAATGGCCTTTTATTTTTAAATGGTGACCCCTACTTCTAGATTCTCGATAAGCGTAGATGTCCTCTCCACATCCATCTTGTAACGATCAGGATCTTAAAGGTTTTATTCAAGTTGCCTGTTGGCCTTCTAAACTCTAATGGAGACAACCTAACCTGTTCAATGATTCTTCATAAGACAACCTACCCTTTCCTGGTATTAGTCGAGTAAATCATCTCTGCACTGTTTCTAATGCATCTACATCTTTCATTGAATAAGGAGACCAATACTAAGGTAAAAGTAAAGTTTATTTATTAGTCACAAGCAGGCTTACATTAACACTGCAGTGAAGTTACTGTGAAAATCCCCTAATCACCACACTCCATCGATGCCTGTTCGAGTATACTGAGGGAGAATTTAGCATGGCCGATACAATTAACCTGAACATCTTTGGACTGTGGGAGGAAACCACTGTGGGAGGCTATTTCCCCGGGTTGAAATGGTCGCTACGAGAGGACACAGATTTAAGGTGCGGGGAGGAAAGTACAGAAATGATGTTAGGGGTAAGTTTTTCACTCAGAGGGTGGTGAGTGAATGGAATCAGCTGCCGTCAGTGGTGGTGGAGGCGAAGTTGCTGGGGTCTTTTAAAAGACTTCTGGATGAGTATATGGGGTTTTATGGGATTGGGGGTTATAGATAGGTCTATAGATTGGTAGGTGTTGATGTGATCGGCGCAACTCGTGGGCCGAAGGGCCTGTTTGTGCTGTAGTGTTCTATGTTCTATGAAACCAGAGCACCTGGAGGAAACCTACGCAGACATTGGGAGAATTTGCAAACTCTGCACAGATCAGCTGTGTTCACCAAGGCTCACACCCAGGGCCAGAATTGAACCTGGGTCCCTGGGCTGTGAGGCAACAGTGCTAACCACTATGCCACCGTGCTATCCACTCTGGATGTGGTCTTATCAATATCCTGTACAACTGAAACAAAATCTCCCTACTTTTGTAATCAACATCCCTCACAATAAACAACAACATTCCGTTATATTTTCTAATTACTTGCTGTACCTGCATACTAACCTTTTCTGAAACGTGCACTAAGACACTGTCTGCATTTCAGAGCTCTATAATCCTCACTATTTAGATAATAAGTTTTTTTTATTCTTCCTGCCAAAATGGACAATATCACATTTGTGCACATTATACTCCATTTGCAGATCTTTGCCCACTCACTTAACCAATTGTTAGGGACCAGATCAAAACTCCAAGGTATGTTATGAAGTTAACTTAGACTCCCAGTTTTCTTGATGTTGGCATAAGTGCGAGCATAAAGTTTTTCGGTCCAGGTGTGATTTTGTTGATCCAGTAGGAAGCTTTCATTAAAACAAACTTTGATTAACGACACAGTTATAATACAACAAAAAGAATTAGCATAACTTTTACCAATTGAAACACTTAAACACGACAAGGTTTAACTGTTAGCTATTTCTATTAGTTCCAATTTAAGCAATAACCCATAAACATAAATGACTCTTCAGAATCAGTTAGCAAGATATATAGGCTTACGTGGGTTGCTTGTCTTCTAGCCTTTTAACCTCTCTGGACAGAAGTACAGAGAGCCACCTGTCTTTTCAAACAACAGATTTTCAGAGAGACAGAGAGAAAATGCCTCTTGCCTTTTGCAGACCCCTGGATACCTATTTTCTAGCAGGTCCCGGACTTCAATTTTCAGAAAGAGAGGGGAAAAACTACCACTCCTTTTCAAATTCAGACAGCAACGGCCTGCTTTTTGCTCCTTGTAAGCCCAACTCCACCTACCCTATGTCTGTAGTTGGAAAAATGCTGGAATCTGTCATCAAAGAAGAAATAGCGAGGCGCCTAGAAAAGAATAGTTTGATCAAGTAGATGCAGCATGGATTCGTGAAGGGGAAGTCGTGTTTAACGAATTTATTGGATTTCTATGAGGATGTGACTAGTGCGGTAGACAGAGGGGAACTGGTGGATGCGGTGTTTTTAGATTTCCAAAAGGCGTTTGATAAGGTGCCTCATAAAAGGTTGCTACAGAAGGTTAGGGGGCATGGAGTTGGGGGTAAGGTGTTAGCGTGGATAGAGGATTGGCTGTCTAATAGGAAGCAAAGAGTAGGTATCAATGGGTGCTATTCTGGTTAGCAGTTGGTGGCTAGTGGAGTGCCGCAGAAATCGGTGCTGGAGCCTCAACTGTTTACCATTTATATAGATGATCTGGAGGAGGGGGCTGAGTGTAGGGTGACAAAATTTGCTGATGACACGAAGATGAGTGGAAAAGCAAATTGCGTGGAGGGTGTGGAAAGTCTGCAGAGAGATCTGGATAGGCTGAGCGAGTGGGCGAGGACCTGGCAGATGGAGTATAATGTTAGCAAATGTGATGTTATCCACTTTGGCAGAAACAATAATAGGAGGAATTATTATTTAAAAGGTGAAAAGCTGCAGCATGCTACAGTGCAGAGGGACCTGGGGGTCCTTGTGCACAAATTGCGAAAACCCAGTCTGCAGGTGCGGCAGGTGATCAAGAAGGCGGATGGAATGTTGGCCTTTATAGCGAGGAGGATAGAATATAAAAGCAGGGAGGTCTTGCTGCAACTGTACAGGGTACTGGTAAGGCTGCAGCTGGAGTACTGTGTGCAGTTTTGGTCGCCGCACTTGCGAAAGGATATATTGGCCTTGGAGGGAGTGCAGAGAAGGTTCACTAGGCTGATACTGGAGATGAGGGGGTTAGACTATGAAGAGAGACTGAATACACTGGGTCTGTACTCGTTGGAGTTTAGAAGGCTGAGGGGGGATCTTATAGAGACATATAACGTAATGAAGGGGCTAGATAAGGTAGAGGTAGAGAGATTCTTCCTGCTTCGAAAGGATAGCAGGACTAGAGGGCACAGCCTCAAGATAAGGGGGGGGTGCAGTTTAGATCGGAGTTGAGGAGGAACTTCTTCACTCAAAGGGTGGTGAATCCCTGGAAGGGTCGAGGCTACCTTGCTGAATATATTTAAGTCACGGGTAGGTAGGTTTCTGATAGACAAGGGAATTAAAGATTATGGGGAGAAAGCGGGAATGTGGAGCTGATCCACTTCAGATCAGCCATGATCTTATTGAATGGCGGGGTAGGCTTGAAGGGCTAGAAGGCCTACTCCTGCTCCTATTTCTTATGTTCTTATGTACCCACATGATATGCACATGCCAGTCAACCTGATTAAACCCTATTCTGAAATCCCAGGGGACAACTCTAAGAATAACAAATATGTATTAGCACAGATTAAAACAAACACACTAATAATTAGGAGCAGTTATCCTTGTGGGCCAGGTAAGACATTTTAATCTGTTTTTAATGTAATTTGAATATAATTAGTGGGCCTGGGATTGAATTCTCTAGGCCCTCCAGCCTCACCCACCCCTCCAGAGTGTTTCATGCTAGTGGGGTTTACAGTAGTCCCCACTTATGGGGAATGGTTGGGATGACCCCGCTAGAGTGAAGGGGGGCAATCGGGGGCCCCCCAGGAGATTGGGTGGTAGAGGGGTGGTGTCCCCAGGCATGGGCAGCCTGGCAGTGCCAGCCTTGTGCCCCCCACACTGCCCCAAAGGGGCAGGGTGTGCATGCCCAAGGGGCACCTTGGCACTGACCATCAGGAATGGGGCAAGGCCTATGGGGGCAGAGCCGCATGGGGGCAGAGCCTATGGGACCAGGCCTAGGGGGCAATTGTTTAGAGGGGTCCCTCTGCCACTCTGTATCAGGATCGGTTGGGGCAGGAGGAAGGCCAGCGATCAGGGTAGGCTGGGAGGGAGCAGTCGGGGCTAGCCTGGGAATGAGTGGGGGGCTGTGAAAGGGGGGTAGAGGGGATGGGGGAGCAGCATTGCAGGGGTCTTGGGCTGGCCTGCGATCAAACTGGCCAGCAAACAGGAGGCTGACTGTGCATGCGCAGAGGCCTGCTGGTTTCTGCTCCCTGGGTGGGATTAGGCTCCACCCCCTGAAACCTAATGCTATTCATGCTGGTGGCCTCTGTAGTGCACAGAGTGTGGGAGATTCTAGTGTGATCTCCCACTGAAAAAAAGTGTGAATTACTTCAGTTTTCCTGCAGATTTGACACTTGGAATTTTTCTGAGAGAATTCCAGCCTTTGTGTATGAAAAATTTAATACATTTATTTAGCAACATTATCATCAAAATATGTTCAAATAATTAATGAAATAAATTGTAGGGCTCGGTGATTTGTTTTGTTGGCAAATATTGTAGTAATTCTGCATCAAAAATGGATTGTAAACAACATTACAGTAAATATGTGCTTTTTGAAGATGGTGGTTGACTTATGAATGATCAGGACACTGAAGGAGCTCCCTGTTCATTGTCAACTTTTGCCTTGGTATCTTTAACATCTCGTTAAAATACCAGAACGCATAGGCACAAGAGCTCATATTTTTAAATGGGTCACGGTGGGATTGGAGGCAGGTGGGTTTACTTGAGAATGTGAAGCATTTTGTTTTGCATTTGTTGTTGATATTCAAGCTAATAGGAAATGCATAAGAAGAAATTAAACTTACAAACTAAATATCAATGTGATATTCATAAACTTCCATAAATAATGATTTAAGAACATAAGAAGTAGGAGCAGAAGTAGGCCATCTAGCCCTTGGAGCCTGCCCCGCCATTCAATAAGATCATGGCTGATCTGAAGTGGCTCTGTTCCACTTTCCCACTTTCTCCCCATAACCCTCAATCCTCTTGTCTACCAAAGACCTATCTACCCATGTCTTAAATATATTTAGTGAGGTAGCCTCCACCACTTCAACGGGCAGAGAATTCCAGAGATTCACCACCCTTTGAGTGAAGAAGTTCCTCCTCAACTCCGTTCTAAACTGCACCCCCCCCCCCCCCCCCCCCACTTATCTTGAGGCTGTGCCCTCTAGTCGTGCTGTCCTTTCTGAGCAGGAAGAATCTCTCTACCTCTACCCTATCCATCCCTTTCATTATCTTATACGTCTCTATAAGATCCCCCCTCATCCTTCTAAACTCCAACGCGTACAGACCCAGTCTATTTAGTCTCTCTTCATAGTCCAACCCCCTCATCTCCAGTATCAGCTTAGTGAACCTCCTCTGCACTCCCTCCAAGGCCAAAATATCCTTGCGCAAGTGCGACGACCAAAACTGCACACAGTACTCCAGCTGCGACCTCACCAATGCCCTGTACAGTTGCAGCAAGACCTCCCTGCTTTTATATTCTATCCCCCTCGCTATAAAGGCCAGCATTCCATTCACCTTCTTGATCACCTGCTGCACGTGCAGACTGGGTTTTTGCGACTCATGCACAAGGACCCCCAGGTCCCTCTGCACTGTAGCATGCTGCAGCTTTTCACCCTTTAAATGGTAATCCCTCCTACTATTATTCTTGCCAAAGTGGATAACCTCACACTTGCTAACATTGTACTCCATCTGCCAGGTCCTCGCCCACTCGCTCAGCCTATCCAGATCCCTCTGCAGACTTTCCACACCCTCCGCACAATTTGCTTTTCCGCTCATCTTTGTGTCATCAGCAAATTTCGTCACCCTACTCTTAGCCCCCTCCTCCAGATTATCTATATAAATGGTAAATAGCTGAGGCCCCAGCACCGATCCTTGCGGCACTCCACTAGTCACCAACCGCCAATCAGAATAGCACCCATTGATACCAACTCTCTGCCTCCTATTAGACAACCAATCCTCTATCCACGCTAACACCTTACCCCCAACTCCATGCCCCCTAACCTTCCGAAGCAACCTTTTGTGCGGGACCTTATCAAACGTCTTTTGAAAATCGAGAAACACAACATCCACCGGTTCCCCTCTGTCTACTGCACTACTCACATCCTCATAAAATTCCAATAAATTCGTCAAACACGTCTTCCCCTTAACAAATCCGTGCTGCGCCTGCTCTATCAAACAATTCTTCTCTAGGTGCCTCAGAGTTTCTTCTTTGATGACGGATTCAAGCATTTTTCCAACAACAGTTGTTAAATTAACCGGCCTATAATTCCCTGCCTTTTGCCTGCTACCTTTTTTAAACAGCGGCATAAAATTAGCCGTTTTCCAATCTCCCGGCACTTCCCCGGAATCCAGTGAACTTTGGTAAATAATCACTAAGGCATCCACTATTACCTCTGCCATTTCCTTCAGAACCCTGGGATGCATTCCATCCAGTCCTGGGGACTTGTCCACCATCAGTCCCGCTAGTCGATCAAGCACTACCTCTCTAGTGACAGTAATCGCATTCAGGCCCTCAACTCCTACCATCCTTCTATCTTTAATATCTGGCAAACTATTCGTGTCCTCCTCCGTGAAGACCGAGGCAAAAAACTTATCTAAGGCCTCAGTCATTTCCTCATCTCCCACCACTAAATCCCCCCTCTCATCCTCTAAGGGTCCAACATTCACTCTAGCCAGCCTCCTCCTCTTTATATATTTGTAAAAACTCTTACTGTACTTTTTTATATTTAAAATCACAGGATTTAATACAGTAATAAGTTTCCAACTTATTCTTACAGAACATAAAACATTCTAATCAATAAATCATGAGTTGAGTGCTTAAAGTTAATACTTAATGAATTTTTGAATGATGGATGACTTCCAGAGTTACATTTAGCTTGATTATTTGATCTTCATAATTACGTACAATTTAAGTGTGTCACAGAATGGCTTAGAGTTTGCAACTTTTCATGATTATGACGAGGGGTTAGAATCTTAGATGAAGTGCATATTCTTGGAAGATAGTTGAATTGAAGAGATAAAAATGTGTGTGTGTAATTTAAGGGTAGTTACATTAAATTGATAAAGCAAGACTGCATAATTAACTAATGCAATTTGGTCAAATAAAAGTATCCATCAATATTTTTGAATGACTTGCTTTCAAATTTTCTTTTATTCTGCCTGGGTATAAAGTCTGAAATTTGTTTGTGGTGTAATCAATTTTTCTTCACTTTTCAGCCGACGCTGGCGTCGTTGGAACCGCTGTTGGAGAAGAAAATGTCGAGCTGGTGTAAAGTCTGTTACTTTCTACTGGCTGGTTATTATTCTTGTTTTTCTCAATACATTAACCATCTCATCAGAGCACTACAACCAGCCCTATTGGCTAACATTGACTCAAGGTAAGAGTACCACTTTGTTGTCACATAAATATTAGCAAGCAATAAACATTTAAATAAATTGTTTTAATACTACATTGTTATCTGTTGGTTGAATAATGTCCATTGATTAATTCTAATCTGCACACAGCTGCAAATTGCTTTATTCATAGTTGTAAATTCAAACATTATTTGCGCATCAGTTCACCTACACAATGTTATTTTTGTACTTTTTAATCCTAACCAAGCGTACTGCATTATTAGGCTGGTTACAGTCAGACTGATGAGGGTCTTGCCCACCAATCGAAGAACAGTCGGGGGATCTCCATCAGTTTCATGAAGGAGCGCCCAAAGTATTATGTGCTCTTCAGATACTTAAGTGGCCAAATTTCTCACCTCTCGCAATTTTACCAGTCTAGATATCTGGCCAGATAAGCTTTGCACCCTGCACAATGACACCCCAAGCAGTTTGCAGCCAGCTTCACTGGCAGGCTTCAGCTCTGCCGTCTCTACTATAGAGAATTGTACTTCTGGAATGTCATAAGATTGCATTTTCAACTTCCCCAAAAAAGAAGTCTGAAACTTTTCTGTTTTCCTGCTCGTTCGGCACTTAGAATTTTTTTTCATAAGATTGTCCCTTTAATAAATTTTTGAGAAAACTCCACCCATCATGTCTGAGCAAGCTGATTGACTTCTTTAATGAAGTAATGGAGAGAGCTGATGAAGTGATTGCAATACATGTAGTATATATTAACTTTGAAAAGGCATTTGATTCAATACCACATGTGGAAATAGAAGTACATAGAATTGAAGAAATTATGGCAATTTTAGTACATAATGGGTTAAGAGCTTTGTTATGTCATGAATGCATAACCTTATAAGATGAAAATGTTTTAAAATGTTCCCTTTAACTTAAAGTAAAACAATATTTTCTGAAAAGTGGGATGATGAATTCCTCATAAACACTTCAATTCAGAGAAGTGTCGATATGATATCTGGGAATGGCAGAGAAACTTAAAAATAAACCTACTGAGGTGTTGGATACCAGATTTTAGCACCTTTCACAGTATTTCACTGAACAAAGAACAACTGCTGCAGACATGTAGTAGCTCTCCCAGGGATAAGTCTGCTCTGTAAGAAGTGATAGGGAGCAGAAATAAAGTTTTTTTTTATGGAGAAAACCATTTTACCAGAGCCAATAAAACTGTTCAAGGGGGAATCTATGGATTCTGGCCTGCCAGGGCTGTTGTGAAGTGAGAGATTTGTTGAGGTGTGCCTTGCTGGTGTAACAGTATCCAGGATAATATGCATGCAGTGGACCGATTGTCCAAAGACACTGAAAGTTGCAGCTTGGCATGGCGGAAAGAGGTAAATGTCTGCTGGAAGCTGGGAATGATTTTGCAACTACACCTTCAATGTTTTGTATCTGCCAGGAGTGCTGCATAAAGTGAAAGTGTTTTGTTAAAGGTATTTCGGTTGTGTTATTTACTGCAAAACTTTCTCTTTCTTTAGTTTAATGTACCAGTTGCTTGTTAATTAATATTTGATCTTTTGTTGATTTTAGCTTACATGTTATAGTCTTCGGAAGTGAAATTTTATCCACTGATTAATTTCCGTTAGTCATAGTGAAATTTCTTTCTTTTAAAACATTTTCTGTCTTTTTGGGGATAATAATAGTTACAAGCAGCACCAACTGGAACTGAAACATTTCATCTAAAGAAGAAATGGTCATTGTTATAACTGAAATAACCCTGAATATTTATTTCTTGGGTAGAAGAAATTGAATAGGCCTTCCCATGACAGAAAGGGTATATGGGAGATTAGGGCTGCTCAGGTGAAGTGCACGGTGTTTTGTAGAAGCACATAGCCAATGTGGGAGCAATCAATTACACAAAGCATTTGGGAAAGCCTGTTATTTTAACAAATGCGAGGGGCCTATTTTATTGCTTGCAGATATCCATGTGGAGCCTGATGATATTCTCAGCGCTTACACACAGAGTGGCATGATGACACTGTGGTTAGCAGTGCTGCTTCACAGCTCCAGGGACCCGGGTTCAATTCTGGCCTTCGGTGACAATATGTGTGGAATTTGCATCTTCCTTCTGTGTCTGCACGTGTTTCCTATGGGTGCTGCTCCCACAGTCCAAAGATTTTATTTTGTTTAAGTTAAAATTTATTTATTTATTTATTAGTGTCACAGTAGGCTTACATTAACTCTGCAATGAAGTTACTGTGAAAATCCCCGAGTCGCCACACTCTGGCGCCTGTTCGGTACACTGAGGGAGAATTTAGCATTGCCAGTGCACCTAACCAGCACATCTTGCAGACTATGGGAGGAAACCGGAGCACCCAGAGGCAATTCATGCAGATATGGGGAGAACGTGCAGACTCCGCACAATGACCCAAGCTGGGAATTGAAGCTGGGTCCCTGACGATGTGAGGCAGCAGTGTTAACCACTGTGTCGCCCTGGAACAGATGTGCAAGTTAGCTGGATTGGCCATGCTAAATTGCCTCTTAATGTCTCAAGATGTGTAGGTTAGATGGATTAGCCATGGAAAACATGTGAGGTTACAGGGATAAACACAGTAAAAAGTCTGACAACACCAGGTTTAAGCCCAACTGATTTGGACTTAAACCTGGTGTTGTCAGACTTTTTACTGTGTTCACCCCAGTCCAATGCCGGCATATCCACATCAGGTTACAGGGATAGGGCAGGGGAGAGGGCCTGGGTAAGATTCTATGTCAGAGAATCAGTGCAGACTTGATGGGCCAAATGGTCTCATCTGCACCGTAGGGATTCTACGGAACAGTGTATTTGTTACCCGTGTGATCCAGACATGTACTGTCTGGATCACAAAATGTTGTAGGAGGGTTGCTTGCCACCTTTCTATTTTGCAGGTGCCGTTAACGTTGGCAGATTGGTTACTTGCTTTGAAGCAAACTAAAGCACTTAAGTGCCTACTTACCCTCTTACCTCCACATGCATTTTGCCTGTGTTGGATGGGATGAGCCACTATCAAGTAATGAGGTCTGATGGCCTCCCAATACATTCCAGTGGTGGTGGCAGGCCCCCTTTCTGGCCATCCGTGATCCATGGTAGAGTTCCCCCAACAACTAATGGCCACCTTGTGGCAATGTGGTGCTGGTACTTCATAAATTCCACCCTCCCAACTATTTTTGGAGTTTACATGCCTGGCTCCAGCATCCCCCACCCCTACTTACCTTTCTTCAATGGTCATTGGCCATTGAGTTTCCCCTCAGCTGCAGCCTCAGCAATGGCCACTGCAAATGATTGCATCGCTGAGCTGCCAGCTCTCTAACTGGGCACTTCCTTGGGAATTAAGGACAGTGGCCCTAATATACACCACTTAGTTAGCCATCCCCAATGACGTGTTTCCATGGTTCCTGCTTGACTCCCCCTTTTTGCTCCAATGCAGGATTTCTGCACATAAAGTGATTAACACAAGTCCAGATTGTGTGTGAAGAGCTCGTTCCTGATAATAGCCACTAATTTTTTCGACCAATTCTACGTATGACCTATTGTTCTGTAGTTGTAATAGACTTAATGTAATGCTCTAGATTTACTCCTTCTATGTTCTACTCAGTATGATATACTTCAAAGAGATTCCATCTCAGTTGTCTCTTGTTAAGGCCATAAAGACTGAATTTTTGCCTATCTCATAACAGGCTTCAAACTTGTGGCTCTGCCATTGCATACAGAATGCTCAGATCGAATATTGTAGATTGGTGACTCTGCCAGACCGTTGCTTAGTGTCAGCATGATCACACCTGTCTGAAACATGACTGAGGTTGCAGCATTGTTCGGAATCCTACAGCTTATCAGTTGCTACTCTCAAAGAATGATCATGTCAAGTGTTATTACGTTATTTCTACCAGGTCTATTTCAACCCACCTCCTAGCTAGCTCAACACCACTCACTTAATAAGTTGTGCCTCACTTATGTTTTATTCACTGTGTGATGCCATGCATGTAATTAATCTGATGTAGTTCTGCTTATTTGTCTAGTCCTTTTTGATTCCTTTTCAGGGTTTTTCATGCTCCCATTTTTAACAATGGGCAAAATGTAGCCACCCTCTATGTCGCAGGTGCAAAACCCATTATGATTGCAAAGTCTTGCGAGAGGGCCAAAACGGATTTGTGCTTCGAAATCTCGGCTTGAGAGCTTCCCTACCCCTGCCAGTCATGTTATCGTGGCCTTACTTGATTTGTTTGAATTTAAATTAGTTTTATGTCATTAAACAGCTTTATGCCATAGCGTCTGGTCACATTGAATTCTTTCCCCCTTCAGTGTGACATTGCCACAATGTTTGTGAAGATGAGCCTCTGTGTCCCTGGGAGGGATCTGGGGGAACTTATTTTAAATGTAGATTGGGGCATTCTTTAAGGATGGTGCCTCAATCCCTGTGGAGCAGACATTTACAGTTCTATCAAGCCCTGCCCCACCATGATGCCATTAACCCCATTCCCAGATTTTCTATGCACAAAGTACCAGAAAATCTGGTCTGAAAACCATATCGTGTTTTTGGAGAGAAAAACATGCTGGTTTTCAGCAAACTCTGATACTTTCTATTTTGTGACCTGGAAACCATTCGAAGGCGGGACCTTCAATGCCGGCAAAATGCCCAAAATGGGAAGCACCTCATAATTGTCTACTTAACAAATTCAATTGACCTGCCAGCTTTTACACAACTGGCAAATAAAATTATGAAAGAAAGGATGGGATGCTTTCTTTCCCTTTGCCTTCCCTTGCCATTTTTCCTGCCTCTTAGCCCATCCTCAAAGATGACATCATTTGGGTTTCAACACTATTCAACACTATTTTGCTGTCTTCAATCCTCAGCATTTCCCAACAATTCTACTATCTAGCATTTGAAATATCCTTAATAGTGCAATTTTTATACTTGTGAGCATACGTGGAAGGCTCTGCATGCAGTGATTTAAAAAAAGAATTGCAGTTATTGTTTCTGGAGACACTTTGCACATTATTTTCTGGCAATGTTTTACATGTTAAACTATTTATTATTTCATTGGTCCAGTCACTTTATCCTGTATTAGTTTCCATGAAATAGATTACATTAAAGCAATGATTAGAAACTGGACAGAAGAGCAATTAACTGCGAGGACTTCACCATGTCAATAATGGTTAAATATTATTTTATCTTCCTATTGTCTCATAGATATTGCAAATAAAGTCCTGCTGGCTCTATTCACATGTGAGATGTTGGTGAAAATGTACAGTCTGGGTCTGCAAGCATACTTTGTTTCCCTCTTTAATCGCTTTGATTGCTTTGTGGTCTGTGGAGGAATCATTGAAACTATCCTGGTTGAATTTGAAGTTATGTCTCCTTTGGGAATCTCGGTATTTAGATGTGTTCGGCTTCTAAGAATATTCAAAGTGACACGGTAAGATTTACAATATACAATGTCTTTTACTTATTTGTTAAACTTTATGCTCTATTTCACATTATAATTTTTTACTTTGATTTCCCATGGGTACAATTATTAATGACTGTATTGCTTGTTGTTTATGAGACCTTAGAACAGAGGTTGAAATATACATTTTGAATATTTTCCACTTGCCATTCTCCCCAGCCCATATTTGGACAATGTACAAAATACCAAATCTATAAAACACTGACAGAACAGTTTTATTTTAAAGATCTACCTCTCAATTCTTTCTGTAAGTAAAGAAGAGGGCAACCAGGCGATAGTTTTCACTAGGTGAAACACAACAAAAGCATGCAAAACTCTTTTCAAATTCTCGTCTCACTTATTTGATATTGAAACACTGCTTAACATCAGAAAGGATATTATTGCTGTGGAAGGAATGCAACCAAGGTTCAGCAGACTTATTCTGGGGATGGCGGGGACTGTCTTATGAAGAGAGATTGGGCAAACTGCCCCTATATTCTCTAGAGTTTCAAAGAATAAGAGGTGAAACCTACAAAATATGTAAAGGAATAGATGAAGTAGACACAGGTAAGCTGTTTCTCTTGGCTGGGGATTCCAGAATCAGGATGCACAATTTTAAAATAAGGTGGAAGGCACTTTGGATTGAGATGAGGAGGAATTTCTTTGCACAGAGAGTTGTGAATCTTTGGAATTCTCTACCCCAGAGGGCCACGAAAGCTCAGTCATTGAGTATGTTTAAAGTAGAGATTGATAGAATACCAATTAATAATAAAGTAAAGGGTTATGGGGAAAGTGTGGGTAAAAGGCATTAAAATGTCCAAACAGCATGGTTGTATTGAATAGCAGGGCAGGCTCGACAGGCTGAATGGCCTATACCTGTTCCTATGTTCCAATTGCAGCGATAGATATATTCAAATATCAAGGTAACCTGATTTCTCTAATAGTATTTCTTAGCACACATAAATAAGTCTTCTTATCTGGACATGTTCATTATCTGCAAACTATCAGTAATTTACTCATCTATCAGAAACACTTTTTTGTTATATATCATCCATTAAATATGTTTCATTTAAAACACAAGTATTGAAATATCAATTTTCAAGGTTTTTGAATGGCTTAAAACATATCCTTTGAGCTAGCTGTCTGCCCATGGTTGGACAGTTTTGTTTTTAAAAGGATCTAATACCTCACTGGAAAAATGATATATTAATTTTTAATAATTAAAAACCAAGTGCTAGAAAAATTCAGTAGGCTGGCAGCATCTTTGGATGGAGAAACAATATTCTGAGTTGAATATGATTTCAGAACTGAAAAAAATGTTTTGATGTTGTTAAAAGAGGGGGAAAGGAAGAATGAAAGGCAATATGTGGAATAGAGGATGGGTTGGGAGAGATGTAAGGAGAAGATGACGTTGTACAAAAGGCAAAGAAAGTGGTAATGGTTGCAGTAAAACAATTGCTACTTAACTGTAAGTGGCAAATAAACTGCAGTAACTTGAGACCACAAAGAATGATCTTCTTTATACCAATAAATAACAATGTTTAATAATAACAGTAACTCAACAGAACAGTAATAACTATGAAAACAGGAACATGAGTAAAACAGGTCTTGCAGAACCATTTCTTGCAGACTGAAAAGCCCTCCAAACCTGCAAATGCTTAGAACCCTCAACAAATGCCAGTAAAGCAATTACGCAGGAGAAAAGACTTATAAGACCACCCTGCACTCAAAATGACACTCCGTAACATAAACCTTTAATTATCAGGGGTTAAAAGTATTCAGCTTCCCATGATATCGAAAAAATTAAAAAACTTATATATAGTGGCATCTAGTAATATGTAGTTACTTTGCTGGTTCCTTACTGAATGGATTCATCTTTTACTCCAGTGACACTATCCGCTATAGTTGGAATTTGTGTGGAGTGGGGATAGGTGGAGGTGGGGGTAAAAATAATAGTCTATGGCTTTTTACACAATAGTATGCTTGTGGTAATGACAAAGTATTGCTTGTTGTTTTGATGGAGCTTGTGATTAGAACTGCCTTCTCTTTCCAGAAAGGGTAGAGTGAAGTGTGAGATTATTTAGCAAATAGAAAAACTGGAGAAACAACAATCCATGTACTTACTTTCCCATATCAGAATCTTAATATGTGACTTAACTATCTGTACATATAATATTTTAGATGCATTTTTTCCCCTAATGACCATCATCAGTAAATGGAATAATTCAGAACTGTGCAGTTGTATAACATAATGGGGATGGCACAGTGGTTAGCACTGCTGCCTCACAGCGCCAGGGACCTGGATTCAATTCCAACTTTGGGTGACTTTTTGTGTGGAGTTTGCATGTTTTCCCCACATCTGCGTGGATTTCCTCTGACAGCCCAAAGATGGGCAGGTTGGATGGATTGTCCATGCTAAATTGCCCGTTAGTGTTAGGTGGATTAGCAGGGTAAATACAGGGATAGAGCCTACATGGGATTGCTGGTGGTGCAATGCTGCTGGGCCAAATGGCCTCCTTCTGCTCTATGATTCTATGACTATATTTACCTATTTTATGAATAAATTAATCACATATTCTGAAGTTGCATACCTTACAGTCATAAGATTGTTTTAAAACTAGTCTTCTAATCATGGAATTGTGTTTTATTAGACACTGGCAATCGCTGAGTAACCTGGTGGCCTCATTGCTGAACTCAATGCGATCCATTGCTTCCCTGCTGCTTCTGCTTTTCCTATTTATTATTATCTTTTCGCTGCTGGGAATGCAACTTTTTGGTGGCAAGTTTAACTTTGATGAAACACAAACAAAACGGAGTACCTTTGATAACTTTCCACAAGCTCTTCTCACTGTATTCCAGGTAATTATTCTTGATTAACCAACGATGAAGTTCCTTTGTGCACTACATGTAACAAAACTATATATCTTCTTTCTTCATAAGTAGGTCTAGAGTTTCACTGCATAGAGCACGTAGGGAAAATATTTTCCTCATGATTTTACATGGATACTACAGAAATCCAATTAGGAAAATGTATTCATTTGTGAAATTAGATTTTCAAATAGGCAGAAATGGAAAAACAAATGTAAATTTGAAATTATTTGGAAGAAGTATTAGTCGGTCATTCCTGTCAAAGACTACCTTAGCAGTGGGGAGTTTCACTCATAAATACCATAGATCAGTGATTGTGCTACAGTATTGCAGCCTCGGCTCTGAATTGTGTTCCTGGTAATGCAGGATTACCATTTCACTGTCACACTTCAGAAAATTATTTTCATGGAAGTCTAGTTTTTTTAGTATAATGGCAGTATATAGTAACAAAATAGAACAATAAATTGTGCGCATGCACACCACATGGGAGTAAAATTTCAGATTTATTTTTGATATCCCTGGACTCAGTTGTGTACACGGGGAAGTCCATTAACACATTTTAATTACACTTGCTAAGTAAGAGAAATCATCAAAAACGTTTGGCTACTTCATTCTTGGACCGTTCCCAAAGATATTACTGACATTCCTTTGTTTACAGTTGTAGTCCCTGGTGGCTGTTCATTGTGGTGTAATATGTAATCTGTCTCCGTTGGAACATACTATTGAGATAGTTAAGCACAGGTCCTAGCTAAGCGGCACAGTTGAAATTTATGGGTAGAGTTGATTGAACATTTATTCACTTTGCCTTTCACCATGTGGAAAATATGTACAAAATGCTACTTCAAAATATAAAAAAGCTAAAAAGATAGGTTTGTCTAGTACACACAGATATAGCAGTTCTGAAATAGCCTGATGCCAAGTCTGCCCTGTTTGCACTAACATATCTACACTTCTAGTGGAATGCTTGGGTTCCATTCAGTGTCTACCCATCTTAAAGTCCTGTGATCAGGAAGTCAGCAGACTGTGGGTTGAAAACTATATTCCTTTACTTCTTGGCACCACCATAAAATGCTCAACCTAATGTTCATCATGCACTCCTACAATCTAATTCAGTTTGAAATGAAGGAAGAGTAGCTTTCGGTTATTATCATTAATTTGTCACATTTTTGATATTGATTTGTTGTCAACAAGCGATTGTAATTCATTAACAGTTGGGAACATTTGGCATTAATTTTGTCAATATTCAGTTAAGAAAATGTTTATGGATGTATTCAAATAGATTTTAACTGGTGAAGATTGGAATATGGTGATGTACGATGGAATTATGGCATATGGTGGACCATCCTCCTCAGGGATGATAGTTTGTATATATTTCATCATTCTGTTCATATGTGGTAACTGTATCCTTCTCAAGTAGTATGACAGATGACATTAGCTTTTTTCAGTATAAAAGATAAATATCTTTCCCTCCAGATCGTTTTTAAGTCAACCAATGTCTGTATAAAGTCGGTTTTCTCCCTTTGTATTCATTCTAATTTTATCCCCATTGATTTTTTCTGAAAGGCAACAGTAAACCGATGACCAAATTTTATTTCACCTTCTCCAGTTTTAATTAAAATCCAATCAAACATGTCAAAGGCTGGAACCTTCTGCTTTCCCTGATGGCAAGCTTGGAGGCGGAAAGAGTATTTAATTACGTAGGATGGTGACATGTTAGAACCCTCCCCCTCCCAATTCTGGTGCAATTAAGTTCCAGGTGGAAAGGCCAGTGGTTGACCTTCCTACCCCTCTGCCGGTTGAAGCCTGTGTCCAATTAATAACCACTTAAAGGCCTTATCCCACTGCCAGTAGTATTAATCCAGTTGTTGCCATGGAACATACACAACAACTAAACCCATGTGGCCAACTTGCCACACTTTGGCAGGCTCCTTAATCAAATGCACTCAGTACCTAATGGAGGGACTGAACATTAGGAAGCTGAGAGTTATCCCTATCTATGGCCTAAGTTACTCCATGTTCCTGGTACTCCAGTAATTGTCTGTCTAGCAGCAGACACAGCCACCCTAGTGGCGCTGTTAAGCATCGGATCTCTCGGCAAGCCAGTGGTCAGCAGCTGTCAATAGACTAGATCTCTGCCCCTGGACTCTTGATTTCAGGAGAAGTTCCTGTTGCTGGCCTTGCCACTGATTAGCTTGTGGTTTCAATAGGCCTTCCTGAAAATAGGTAGCACAGATTTCCCATGAGCATTCCAACCAGTAGGTGAGATCACCCGCCCTCACCCCTCAACAAGATTCCACCTAACATTTCTGTGCCAACAGAGGCTTTTTAATCTTGCGTATTCAGCAGAATGGAGAAAGAAGTTGGGTAAAATGGTGCTGGGGACTTCCCACTGAATGCTTGTCTTGTTCCTGCCCACCACCATTTTCACTACTAGATTTTCGGCAGCCGCAGAGCCACCCTCCCCAGGCATGTGGGGACCTTTTATTAATATTTAACTTCTTGGTCCAATAATGCATTGAAATCTCAAGGCATTTTAACTGCCAATTGCAGCAGTCATGCCCATTGCTGGAGCCACCAGTAAAAACTGACAGTAAGCAGGATCATAGCAAAACAACTCCCTGATAGGGTTTACATTTTTATTTTTTTTAAATTTTCTTGTAAGCTAGGAAATGGACTGTCAGGAAAAGGATTGCCACTAAGCAGTCAGTTTATTGGACAGGCTTTTTGTGATAAGCAGCTCCTGATGGTTGCCAAATGGTTTGAACAACAAATGAATGTTCTGCACAATCCCCAGGAAACGTTAAATAATTGCGGTGAACTTCATAAACTTCAGGATTTACTCAGGACAGTCAGATATTTCCAAAATCTTGTTTTGACTGCACAAAGAAACCTCGGGCCCTCCCCTGCCCAAGGTGTCCATATCCCTTCCCTATCCATGATTGAATCCAGAACCCAATTCACCACTTACCATAGTGCCAGGATTTATTTCCTCAGGTCCCTGGTGATGAATTTTCATTCGTAGTGGTTCTGTATTGCAACAACACTCCAAGATAAAACTGTAACTAAAGGCTGGGATTCTCCAACCTCGTTTGTGGCCACCAATACCGGTAGCAAGAATGGAGAACTTGACACTCAGCCAAAACTCTATCTACTGCAGCAGGACCGGGGAACCCCAACTGCGAGTGAGGTTGTAGAATTCAGGCCAAGATTTTGCTGCTGCTGCTTATCTTTAAGATGCTACAGGAATCACACACTTATTAGCATTGTGTAATAAATTTTATTTCATGTTGTGGGTAGTGTCAGATAATTTTTAAAATACTTGCATTGTCAAATGGCATGTAATCCTCTTAAAATTGAAACTGAACTATGAACCACTTTTACTAGGTTACAAAAAGATGAATATCTTAAACTTAGAAATAAAACATGGGTGATGCGCTGGCACAGTGGTTAGCACTGCTTCTGCACAGCACCAGGGACCCAGGTACAATACCTGGCTTGGGTGACTGTCTGTGTGGAGTTTGCACATTCTCCCCATACCTGCATGGGTTTCCTCCGGGTTCTCCAGTTTCCTCCCATAGTCCAAAGATGTGCAGGTTAGGTGGATTGGTCATGCTAAATTGCCCCTTAATGTCAGGGGGACTAGCTTGGATAATTGCATGGGATTATGGGGATAGGGCCTGGGTGGGATTGTGGCCGGCGCAGACTTGATGGGCCAAATGGCCTCCTGCATTGTAAGATTCTATGATTCTGTGATTTCAGATGATACGTGCAATATTATTACCATTTCCTTAAGTGATCTTCTCTAGACATCTTGCTGAATGTCTTTTTGGCCATCGCTGTTGATAATTTGGCTGATGCTGAAAGTTTAAACACTGTACAAAAAGAAACTGAGGAAGAAAAAGAAAGGAAAAGAAATGCCAGGTAATTAATTAGCATGCTTTACAGTAACAGCCCTACATGGTTCCATAGAAGCTAAATCTCAAGTAATGCTTCAGTCACAACCGAACGTATATTGTTGCAACAGGTTTGGTTTGATTTGATTTATTATTGTCACATGTATTAATATACAGTGAAAAGTATTGTTCCTTGTGCACTATACAGACAAACCACACTGTTCATAGAGAAGGAAACGAGACAGTGCAGAACTTAGTGTTACAGTCATAGCTAGGATGTAGACAAAGATCAACTTAATGCAAGGTAAGTCCATTCAAAAGTCTGACAGCAGTATGGAAGGAGCTGTTCTTGAGTCAGTTGGAACGTGACCTTAGACTTTTGTATCTTTTTCCCAACGGAAGAGGGTGGAAGAGAGGATGCGTGGGGTCCCTAATTATGCTGGCTGCTTTGCTGAGGCAGCGGGAAATGTAGACAGAGTCAATGGCTGGGAGGCTGGTTTGCGTGATGGATTGGGCTACATTCATGCCGTTTGTAGTTCCTTATGATCTTGGACAGAGCAGGAGCCATACCAAAAATAATGCTTTCTATGGTGCATCTGTATAAGTTGGCAAGAGTCGTAGCTGACCTGCCAAATTTCCTTAGTTTTCTGAGAAAGTAGAGGCATTGTGGGGGCTTTCCTAACTATAGTGTCAGCATGGAATGGGACGGGTACACAGTTTATTTAGTCTCACTACTCTGCAGGTTGCACAATTAGTTTAAAAGTTTAATTCAGTCATCAAAATGGCCAATTACTTACCTTCGCTGCTTTTGGGCCAGAATAAAAGGTATTTTAACCAAGTTTCTTTCAATGAACTCAGAATGATTGATTTATTATAAAACAAAACTCTTTAAAACAAGTTGCAAGAATTTGTACACACACAATTGTACTCTGGAAGTATAACTATCTATTCCTATTTAAAAATACCCCAGTGTGTGTGCGCGCGCACACACACACACACACACACACACACACACACACACACACACACACACACACAAATACACAAAGGACAAACAGATGGGATCTCTGCAAAGGTGGGATTTGAAGGACAGGCTTTGTAAAATAAAGATTAAAATTTGCAGGGTTTTGATGCCATTGATCTTGAGCCCCCTTGTTTGAAGGTGGATCACTGGACTCAGTAGATGTTTGAGGGTTCTCATCAATTGAGCTTTGAAGTGGAGGAGAATATAGAGTTGAATCAATCCTTCTCATCTCACCTTTTCAGGTTTCCAAATGCAGCCAAATTGTACTCAGATGATGATTCTCTGCCAATAGGTTGCTAACCACATGCAGAATTTCAGGAAAAATAGGGAGAGAGCAAGTTAGGCCAGCCTTCCTTCACAGCTTATTCTCGAAAACAACAGTCCAAATCTTAAAGCTTGTCCCAGTCATGTGCTTTCCAGTATTTAACTGGAATTACTGTCTTTGCCAGTTTTGTGCCCATCAGTTAAAGTGATTGCAGTTCAAAGCAAGCAAACAACACTTTCCTCTCAAGTACCATGCTGGTCAGGTAATTTCTTGGAAGAAGTCAGGCTTGTGCCCAGTTCAAAAGTGAACTTATGACTCTTTAAAAAAAACTCCATGTTAGCATCCAAGTGACCAAATAAGAACATAAGAAATAGGAGCAGGAGTAGGCCATCTAGCCCTTTGAGCCTGCCCCACCATTCAGTAAGATCATGGCTGATCTGTTGTGTCTCAGTTCCACCTTCCCGCCCTCTCCCCATGACCCTTAATCCCCTTGCCTATCAAAAACCTGTCAACCCGCGTCTTAAATATATTTAGCGAGGCAGCCTCCACCACTTCAACGGGCAGAGAATTCCAGAGATTCACCACCCTTTAAGTGAAGAAGTTCCTCCTCAACTCCATTCTAAACCGCCCCCCCTTTATCTTGAGGCTGTGCCCTCTAGTCCTACTGTCCTTTCTGAGCAGGAAGAGCCTCTCCACCTCTATCCTATCCATCCCATTCATCATCTTATATGTCTCAATGAGATCTCCCCTCATTCTTCTGAACTCTAATGAGTACAAGCCTAGTTTATTCAGCCTCTCCTCATAGTTCAACCCCCTCAACTCCGGTATCAGCCTAGTAAACCTCCTCTGCACTCCCTCCAAGGCCAAAATATCCTTGCGTAAGTGCGGCGACCAAAACTGCACACAGTACTCCAGCTGCGGCCTCACCAGTGCCCTGTACAGTTGCAGCAAGACCTCCCTACTTTTATATTCAATCCCCCTCGCTATGAAGGCCAGCATCCCATTCGCCTTCCTGACCACCTGCTGCACCTGCAGGCTGGGTTTTCGCGACTCATGCACAAGGACCCCCAGGTCCCTCTGCACCGTTGCATGCTGCAGTTTTTCACCACGTAAGTAATAGTCCTTCCTACCATTATTCCTACCAAAGTGGACAACTTCACACTTGCCAACATTGTATTCCATTTGCCAGTTCCTGGCCCATTTGCCCAGCCTATCTAGATCCTTCTGCAGACTCTCCACACACTCCGCACAATTTGCCGTTCCACCAATCTTAGCGTCATCAGCAAATTTCGACACCATACACTCAGTTCCCTCCTCCAGATCATCTATATAAATGGTAAATAGCTGAGGCCCCAGCACCGACCCCTGGGGCACTCCACTAGTCACCAACCGCCAATCCGAATAGCACCCATTGACCCCCACTCTCTGCCTCCTATTTGACAGCCAATCCCCTATCTATGCTAACACCCTACCCCCAACTCCATGCCCCCTGACCTTCTGTAATAACCTCTTGTGCGGCACCTTATCAAACGCCTTCTGAAAATCAAGAAACACCACATCCACCAGCTCTCCTCTATCCACCGCCCTAGACACATCCTCATAGAACTCCAATAAATTCGTCAGACACGACTTCCCCTTAACAAACCTGTGCTGCGTCTGCTCAATCAAACAATTCTCCTCAAGATGCCTCGCTATTTTCTCCTTGATCACGGATTCTAACATTTTACCTACAACAGACGTTAAACTAACCGGCCTATAATTCCCTGCCTTTTGCCTGCCACCCTTCTTAAACAACGGCGTAACATTAGCCGTTTTCCAATCTTCTGGCACTTCCCCGGAACCCAGCGACGTTTGGAAAATAATCACCAAGGCATCCACTATCACCTCTGCCATTTCTTTCAGAACCCTTGGATACATTCCATCCGGTCCTGGGGACTTGTCCACAATCAGTCCCTCCGGTCTTTTGAGCACTGCCTCTCTAGTAACAATAATACATAAATAATACATAACTGCGTGAAAACAGGAGTGTTCTACCCCGGTCTTCTGGGCGAGCTTGGCACTGCAATCGCCTGGCAGTCTGTCAGTTTTTCAGACAACTGGGAGCTTTGCGCTGGTGGGGTGGTGGGGGGATGGATGGAGCAAGAAAAACTGGTTTCAGAGTGCTCAGGCCCCAAGGCATAAGTTGCTCTGATCCCCTACTGAACCAGGAGACCTCCTCCAACCAACCCCTGCCCTGACTGTCCATCATCAGCAGCATTGTCACCCCCACTCCCCACACCAACACAGGTCACTGGCACTGATTGGGACATCGGGACACTCCCGATAATTCCCCTGGGCAGACCCGCCCATCCCCCATCATGCCCTCCCTGCATTTCCCTGTACATCTGACACTGCCTCCCACACGACCACTCCCCCTTGCAGAGCATCCCTGCTAACTACCCGCCTTGCAGAGCTCTCCTCTGCTGACCACCCCCCTTACAGAGCTCCCGCCTGTATAAGCCCCTATCATTGTGCATATCCCCCCCTCATAGTCCCAACCTCACTCAGACCCCACCCAGTTGGCAGTGTTCCTAGCACACTTATGGTGCTCAACAGGGCACTTACTGGGTGCCAGGTGGATACTGCCAGGCTTGATGGCTTCTGTCCAGTTATACCTCTGACCACCTTTAATGAGCTCCGATCCCCCTGACATGGCCATGCACCTCATTTCCGCTACCACAGAGCGTTAGTGAATCTTGCTGGCGTGAAGTCACGCCACTGAGGCAGAAGCATCCAGGAGGATGGAAGCAGCCTTTCTGAACCAGGTAAGTACATTTAGATTTTGTCATTTTTATGCTAATAGGCTTCAGGGCACGAAGTTGTTTTTGAATTTTTGGCCTCCCATGCTATCTTTCCAGCTTGCCACACCAATTGACTGGCGCCATGAACCGGTAATATTGAATCCATGATTTTCCCAACAATATTAATTCTAACCTTAAACTTGTCTGACTTTCCAGTAGATTTGTTTGTCATTGCAAGACGTATGTCACATATGGATAAAACACTTTTTAGTCTTAGCCCTTGTTGCTTATTTATAGAGAGAAAGAAAACAAGTCAGAATTTCTAATAAGCTGGTCACACTTTGATACTGCAAGTGACTGTACGGAGTTCCAATTTACCTGAAGGAAACATGGCATTGGAAAGCAGGAGCTGTCCTGCAAATTAATAAGAAAAACCTGAGCAGCTATCAATCGAATTAAATTGTTCTTCACTCAGTTAACTTATGTGAATCTGAATGGTTTTCTAATATATGAGAAAAGTGAGAGAATACTCATGGAAATCAGTCTGTGACAGGCACAATGTATATAAGGTGAGATATTAATCTGTATTTCCATAGCCACTGTTCAAGGACTGTTGAAGAACGATACTGCTGCGACGTGGCAAATACTGTTCACTGACTCTGCTTTCTCTTTCATTTATCTCTTCGAAAAGATGAAGGTTTGCGCTTTGCTGCTATTTGAATCCAGAAATCTTTGACTTAAAACATAATAATTTGATCTACCCTGTGATCCCTAAACTTTAGATCCCATCACGAATTGCACATTTGTTTCAACTTTCACTAGACTAAATTATGCTCACTCATATTAAGCGCTCCAGAAGTGTAATTCTCTTTGTATAAATGGTGAAATATATCAATGTATCTTATTTTTAGAAATGCCACTTTGGAGAAAAGAGAAGATGGGAAATGTGAAATTGATGGAATAGGTGAAAACAATGACAGGAAAATGCTTACTGGCACACAGGTAAAACTACCTTAATAAAACAAAGTTGAAGACAAAATATTTTCAAATCATACATTGGTTTTGGTTTTGACTGGAAATCTTTTGGAAGAAATAATTTATGATTATTGTGTTCTTTAACACTTGGAAGATTTCAATTGATGAAGAAGAAAAGGATCCTTATCCACCCAGTGATGTGCCAGGTATGGAAAGCAGACATTATTTTTAAATAGATCATATGTAGAAATTAATCTTTTGATGGTACTTGATGGACAATCACTGCATGCTACAGCACTGAATATTAGGATACAGATTTATACCTGGCAATTCTCTCCATATGTAGAATTTGGAATTTCACCCAACAGTTAGAAAGAAAGAAACTTTTGGATCCTTTTAGCACCTTTTTTCATCTCAGAAGATCTGAAGTATTTCACAGCCAAATAGATGACGAGGGGGATAGGTAGAGTGGATGTGCAGAGACTATTTCCTTGGGTGGATGTAGCTGTTATTAGCGGGCATAACTATAAGGTTCATGGTGGGAGATATAGGAGAATGTCCAAGGTAGATTCTTTACTCAGAGAGTGGTTGGAGTGTGGAATGCACTGTCTGCTGTGATAGTGGAGTCGGATACTTTAGGAACTTTCAAGTGGTTATTGGACAGGCACATAGAGCACACTAGAATGATAGGGAGTGGGATAGCTTGATCTTAGATCATAGAATCCTACAGTGCAGAAAGAGGCCCTTCGGCCCATCGAGCCTGCACTGAGCACAATCCCACCCAGGCCCTACCCCCATTTCCCTACACATTATACCCACTAATCCCTCTAACCTACACATTCCTGGACACTAAGGGGCAATTTCTTAGCATGGCCAATCAACCTAACCTGCACATCTTTGGACTGTGGGAGGAAATGGAGTACACGGAGGAAACCCATGCAGACATGAGAAGAATGTGCAAACTCCACACAGGCAGTGACCCGAGCCAGGAATTGAACCCAGGACCCTGGAGCTGTGAAGCAGCAGTGCTAACCACTGTGCTACCGTGCCGCCCCAATCTTGGGTTTGGACATAGCGCGGCACAACATCGACGGCCAAAGGCCAGTACTGTGCTGTACTGTTCTATGTTCTATAATTACATTTGAAATGTAATATACTGTTTTGGAAACAAAGATGGCCACCACTTTGCACATGGTGGTGGGGGAATGGGTCACAAAATTAAAGTGAGTTAGTTACACAATAGCATTAGCAGAGACCTGGCATAAGGTTACTTGAGCTTTCGCTTAGTTTAGAAAAAGTCACCTAAGTATTCCTTGGGTGTGTATGCTTAGTTGTTGAATGTATTTAAGATTGAGATTGGGTACAAAGCGAATCATGAGATATGGGGTTAGAGAAGAAAAGTAAAGATGAAAGATGAATCATGATTTTATTGAATGGCAGTGCAGGCTTAAGAAGTAATGTGACTCCTTCCCATTTCCCATGTTCTTGTGATTTCTATATGCAGTGATGTTGAAAATCTGTTGATGTAGATTTCATTTGTCCAGTATTTCTGACAAAATTGTAGACAATATAGTAGAAATTGATGTGTACTGAGCCCATTTTTCAGGTTTTTTTTCCTTTCTTAACTCTTACCCAACTGATTTTTCTTTCACAATGGACTATTTGACTATTGAACATCTCAATTCAGGCCAGGATTTCCCAGTCCTGCCAATGGCAGGAATCAACTTGGATAGGACCATAAAATTGAAGAACAACAGAAAGTCTGTGTACTTTGGGTGAGAATTTCCAGTCATGTAGATACCACCATAAGTCAGAACCTGTTCTCAACTGACATCAGCAAATGCATATTTTCTATAACAGAGATCGTGGCTGATTTATCCCGATACCAAAGGGGCTGAGGCTAATTGTGGCAGTCATATTGGATGTTGGCTGAGATCTGCCAGCTCAGCATACGGTGGGCCCAGGCAGGAAGTTGATTTCAGCCCGGATTTGGTTTTGGGCAAACTGTTACAGAACAAATGCAAAATGCTTAATTTTGACATGATTATGGTCTGGAAAACATACCCTGGGTGTAAGAGAAAAGAACCACAGCTACAAATCTCCAAGTTTATTTAATTTGAATGTTGGTGGCTAGAGCAAAGTTAATGTATTAGTTGATTCTGCTAACTAGGGAATTGGTGACATCCTTGCTGCAGCTAAACATACATACAGAATGATTCAGGTGATGTCCTGTGGCTGTGGAAAAGCTTGAGACAATGAAGCCTTTGACATTTGCTGGATAAGTGTAGCCAGGTATTCTGGTTTCCTCCCACAGTTCAAAGATGTGTGAGCTATGTTGATTGGCCATGCTAAATTGCCCCCTATTGTCAGGGGATGTATCTAGGGTAAATGCATGGGATTATGGGGGTAGAGCCAAGTGGAGTTGTGGTCAGTTCAGACTCGATGAGCTAAATGGCCGCCTTCTGCACTGTCAGATTCTATGATTAAATAGTAGGCCTTGTTGTGGGAGACCAAATGGATTAGTGACAACCTGCTTGCTGCACTGTTCTGATACAGTACTGTTCAGTCATGTTCAGAAAAGTGACTTTGCCTATTGGTCCAGTGGAATAGTTAAGGAGGCTCCCATAGGAAGATCCTTTCACCTGTTTTCTAACAGGCTCAGCTGTTCCTCATCCAGATTGCTGAGGGTGCTGTGGCTGCTGTGTCTTCCTCCAATTACATTTTCCAAAGCAATGAAGCAAAAATGACATCCTTGATAAGATGTGAGAGCTCAATTAGGGTGAGTAAGACCAAACCAGTAGAAACAATCAAGCTTTGAACTTAAAAATACTTTGGAAATCAATTAAGCATGTTGGCATTGCCATAACTGAATCTTTCACCATTATAATTGATCAGAACCTGAACTGGACGAGCTCCATAAATGCTATCACTACTACTGCAGGTCAGAGACTGAACAATTTATTTGAGTGGCTCATCTAACTCCCCAGAGCCTCTCTACCACATATAGAGCACAAGTCAAGACTGAGTTGGAATAATTCCACGTGCATGGATGGGTGCAGCCCCAGCAACACAAGATTTCTTCAACACTATCCAGGACAAAGCAGTCCACTTGTTTAAACAGTCACTGCCTCCAACATTAGAGTAATGTGGCTCGAGTGTGTATGAGTTATAGGGTACCTTCTTTCTGTAGGTCAAGTCAGCTCTCAGGTTTGCCTGATATTGCATTGGCCCAGAGATGGTGAGCTGCAGCTTTGTATCTGTTTGTGGTGTGCAAGTCACCACATGTATGTTAACGAAACTCAGCCCTCTAGGTAGTCAATGCCTCTGGCAGCAAGTATCAAATGGCTGGCCTGTGTGTACTGTTGGCTAACTGTTTAGTGGTTCAAATCCCTTCTTATAGATATCTTTGAGTTTGTACAAGATAGATGATCTGGAGGAGGGAACCGAGTGTAAGGTGTTGAAATTTGCTGATGACACAAAGATTGGTGGAACAGCAAATTGTGCGGAGGGTGTGGAAAGTCTGCAGAGGGATCTAGATAGGCTGAGCGAGTGGGCGAGGACCTGGCAGATGGAATACAATGTTGGCAAGTGTGAGGTTATCCACTTTGGCAGGAATAATGGTAGGAAGGACTACTACTTACAGGGCGAAAGGCTGCAGCATGCTACGGTGCAGAGGGACCTGGGGGTCCTTGTGCATGAGTCGCAAAAACCCAGCCTACAGGTGTAGCAGGTGGTCAGGAAGGCGAATGGGATGCTGGCCTTCATAGCGAGGGGGATTGAATATAAAAGTAGGGAGGTCTTGCTGCAACTGTACAGGGCACTGGTGAGGCCGCAGCTGGAGTACTGTGTGCAGTTTTGGTCGCCGCACTTGCGCAAGGATATTTTGGCCTTGGAGGGAGTGCAGAGAAGGTTCACTAGGCTGATACTGGAATTGAGGGGGTTGAGCTATGAGGAGAGGCTGAATAAACTGGGCTTATACTCGTTAGAGTTTAGAAGGATGAGGGGAGATCTCATTGAGACGTATAAGATGATGAAAGGGATGGATAGGGTAGAGGTGGAGAGGTTCTTCCCGCTCAGAAAGGACAGCAGGACTAGAGGGAACAGCCTCAAGATAAGTGGGGGGCAGTTTAGAACGGAGTTGAGGAGCAACTTCTTCACTCAAAGGGTGGTGAATCTCTGGAATTCTCTGCCCATTGAAGTGGTTGAGGCTTCCACGCTAAATATATTTAAGACGCGGGTAGATAGGTTTTTGGTAGGCAAAGGGATTAAGAGTTATGGGGAGAAAGCAGGAAAGTGGAACTGAGCCACTTCAGATCAGCCATGATCTTGTTGAATGGCGGGGCAGGCTCAAAGGGCTAGATGGCCTACTCCTGCTCCTATTTCTTATGTTCTTATGTTCTTACAAGGAACTTTGATGTAATCTGAATCCTGATCTATTGTGCATTTTAATCTATGTTGCCAATTTTAATGATGTGATTATTTCACCAATAGGTGGTGCTTGGTTTCATAAAGATAATCAATTTCAATATGTCTTTATTTTGATATTATAGATGTGTTCCATTAGATAGCAATAGTTATCTGCAGTGTTATGCAATTCTCAAATAATGCAAATATTAATTTTTCTGACTTTAATGTGCACTTTAACATGCACAATTAAAAATAGAAAAAATAATATACTGAAGCATAATGATTAGGAAACAACCTGTATTTGTCATCAATTAAAAATAACATGCTTATGTTTTCAATTATTCTGAAAATATTGGTTTTGAAATGATTTGTCAGATGAAAGAAGATGTGTGTTTTATATAGTTGTAAAATTAAAGATTTTCAAAAACTACTTGGATTAAAAATCAACTTTATTTATTACTATGAGAAAGGGTGAGTGTTTGATGGTTTTGTTTAACTTTTATGAAGATGACGATGAGCCAGAAATACCAGTTGGACCTCGACCTCAAAGATTGGAAGACCTGAACCTGAAGGAAAAAATTGTGCCCATTCCAGAAGGGAGTGCTTTCTTCTTATTTAGTAGTACCAATCCGTATGTATGGCATAATATATTTTTACTCAAAATTATATTTAGAAGCTAGTAATTGATCAGTGGTTGATATCAAAGTTTTGTTGACATGATAGTATAATTTTGTGATAGTAATCTTTCAACAATGTAAATTACCTGAACTACTGCATGCAATTATATTCTAAACAGTCAATTAAATGATTTTTTTTTACATCTGCCAATTTTAGAAGTAACAATACAATATCAAGGATTTACAAGTGAAAAGTAGATTATTGTTGGTGTTGTTGCTTTTATGTTTCAGTGCCAGGTTGGAATAAATTTACTTAATCACTGCTAGGCAGGAATATATGATACTATATGATGGGCCGTAATTTCCGAGCTCCAGGGCAGTGTAACTTGGGGTACCCTAAAGAAGTGCTGGGGAATCCCTCCCCATCCCGGAAGTTCCCAGGTGAGGATTGCATGGCAATTGCCCAGGAAGTGGAAACATCCGATGGGCAAATTGCCCTGCACCGGGAATCATCCGAAAATATAACTTAAACCCTAAACTTTGCATGGTTCCAACGATTACATCAGTAGTTGCTCAGAAAAAATTAGAAATAAAACCACTTCTAACTTCTGGGTAACTATTGTACAGATCCACGCTGCCCCTCCAACAGAATTCGCCATCCCCCAACAATTACCCATCCCCATGTGATTCCCCCATCCCTCAACTAAAGCTTCCATAGGACTCCCCATTCCCAAGAGAATACTTTCCCTTCCAATCCATGGCAACTCCCCTGTTTTTCCACCCCCCCAAAAGCAATTGAGAGAAGAAGATTCTGAAGACCTTGACTTTTATGTTTTTTGTGATTTCTTATTCCTTCACTTATACCTAATCCACCTCTCTCCATCTTTGCTCCTGCCCCCAGCCAAGAACCAACAGTTCAACTGTCTTAGGAGGGTACAACAAACTGTTCATTTTAAATGGGATATTACCTTGTTTAAATTGGATATTACATTGTTGTCAAAAAAAGTAAGAGTGCAAGAACACACTTGTTATTCATATGATTCATGATAAAAATTTAAAACTGATGTCTTAAGGAGAAATTAAAAATAGACCCATGCTTAAAAGTCTACCTGAAGCGTTCATACGCACTTCCTCTGGAATGACTCTGAACTGCTTTGGGTGTGGATTAGAAGCAAGGCGCCCCACAGTAGATGACAATACTTGCCACAAAGAGTTGTTTAAGAATAAACAAAGGCACTATTGTTTAAAGAAGAAGAATGAACTAAAGAAATGTTGGGGGCTATTGTCACAGCTTCGTTCTAGGTCCATAACTGATGGTCACTTGCAGATCGTACACAAAAAGGTCTAAGGTTGAACGGAATTGGGCTTCAGGCCTCATAATAATTGTGGTGAATGGCTGGCATCTGTCATGCCCCTAGAGATATCTTGCGTATGTAGTAGAATGGAATTTTGGCATCATTTTTTGATGACAGCAGCCCTCATGTAAATCCTGGAAGATTGTGAAATGGAGAAAAAGAAAGAGAGATGGGTGAGATTGTGGACAGATAGGAGCCACAGTAGTACTGTGGAGCTAAGAGGAAGACTCCTTCTACTAGTCATTTTGTGTTGAAGTAAGATTTTTCTCGAGGCTCCTGGTTAGGCCAGAGCCACTCCTGAAAACCTGAGCGAAGCAAACATGATATCTACTATAGAAATTTCTCCAAGGAGTCCTTGAACAGTATAGTGGAGAGAGTGCTTAATCAAGCGTTTGATCCTTTAGTATGACATACTAAAGTCTAATGCCCGTTTAAGGTAGATTCCAGGATTACTGCAAAAAAAAAAGGCCTGAAGAGTTTAGCAATCACCCAGTGCATTTATAGATCTGGCATGGGCCATGGCATTCTTAATTTCTTCATTGTGCACCCATTTTACACCAGTATGGGGACAACAATGTTGAATTTCTTTCCTGATTAACTATTTTCAGAACTGAGATAATCCCCTTCAAAAAGATTAGAAAATTGTAACTGAACATGACCCAATTAAATAGCTTTATTTGCTCGTCTACAGAAAATGATTATATGTGAAATAATATATAATTCTTTATGCTTTAGGATCAGAGTGGCTTGTCACAGACTTATAAATCATCACATCTTTACAAATCTGATCCTCGTATTCATTATGCTCAGCAGCATTTCCTTGGCTGCAGAAGATCCTATACGTAATCATTCCTTTCGTAATAATGTAAGTAGATGGCGTACAAAGATATTTTACTTTAAATGGCAACAACAGTTGCAGTTTTCTAAATGCGAATTCCCAATATACAATTGAGCTGGGGATTACTCAATAAAAATTAGCCTCATATCCATAAATGATTTGGAACTGCCCACTTTTCATCTACACAGGAAAGTTGTGACACTGTGGTTAGCACAACTGCCTCACAGCGCCAAGGGCCTGGGTTCAATTCCTGGCTTAGGTCATTGTCTGTATGGGGTTGTCATGTTCTCCCCATGTCTGCGTGGGTTTCTGCAGGTGCTCCAGTTTCCTCCCACAGTCCAAAAGACACGCTGGATAGGTGCATTGGCCAAGATAAACTCTCCCTTAGTGTACCCGAACAGGCGCAGGAGTGTGGTGTCTTGGGGATTTTCACAGTAACTTCAATGCGCTGTTAGTGTCAACCTATTTGTGACACTAATTAATAAACTTGTATAGTATGGTTTTATAGCACTGAATTTCTCTTTTCAGTAACAACATCTCAGTGAGACTCATCATTCGAGTGAGGAGGAAAGGATTTTGACTGAAAAAATAAAAATGCTCAAAGCAACATTCCTTTATTGTGAAGGAATGAATTCACCTTTAAATATGGGATTATTTACATTTGTGTCTTTTAAGAGGCGCGTTATAGACTTCTCTGATGTGTAACGAGTCGCTGATTTGGATTCTTTGTTGCCTTGTGAAGATAGCGTAAACTCATTTAAATTTCAAATGGAAGCTTGGCCAACCCCAGCAATTGCCTCTTATCACTGAGGCACAAGGTCAGCCCTGCTTTGGTGCAGTTTAGGAATGGTTTGTTGGTTCACAAGTCATTGGGTAAGCAGTTTCTCATCAGCTAACCTGTTGCATCTTTGATATGCATGTGGCAAATATGTTCCAACTACCTGTAAAAAAAAAAGCTGGAGGCAGGCCAGTGAAAGTGCATGGGCACAATATGTGAAAGTGAAGTTGTGTTCTGCTGAGCTGCTAGCAGCAGTTTTCAGAGGAACAGTCTTTTTTTGGGGAGATTCTTGGATAATCCAGCAAGGTCAGCATTGCTGGTAGAAATGGGGTATTAGCAGTGACCACAAATTGGCCTGGATTCCCACTCTTGATTGCAGTCTTGCAGGTACTTCTGAAAGTACAAATAGCGTGGACTGTGAATGAATAAAGTACAAGGTTTAACAAGAGGGTTCCCAGCTCGTTTGGATGTAGTATTGGAGGTTTGATCATGTGATACATAGTCTTGTGATATCTGATCACATGGCATTTGATGATATAACACTCACAATTTATAGGTCTGGCATGGGCCATAGCATTCTTATTTTCTTCATTGTGCACCCATTTTACACCTGTATGGGGACAACAATGTTGCATTTCTCTCCTGATTAAGTATTTTCAAAACCGAGATAATCCCCTTCAAAAGTTGCAAATTTGTCCTTATATTTTGCGTCAGTTTTTAAGTTTAAGTTAAGTTTATTTATTAGTGTCACAAGTAGGCTTACATTAACATTGCAGTGCGTTACGGTGAAAATCCCCTAGTCACCACAATCCGGTGCCTGTTTGGGTACACTGAGGGAGAATTTAACATGGTCAGTGTGCCTAACCAGCATGTCTTTCAGACTGTGGGAAGAAATGGAGCCGTTATGCAAGAAGCTTAGAAACTAGGAAGCTACCTTGTGAGCAGATGAGGAAAGTGCACAAGTGTAAACCACAGGCATGAATGCAAAGTGTAAACTTTGCTTTTCTCTTAAGCTGCTAGCACCAGTACCTGGGCAATGCATCTATCATTTCTGGAGACTCACAGACATTCTGGGAAAGTTTGCAAACTGATGGTGAACTTAATCTTTATCCCTGATAGAGATTGAAAATGGCACTCATGATACTTGCTCCTGATCAATAATCAGTGACCCTAGGATGGAGAGAGAAAAAGGTATTTCAACTAATGTAGCACTTTTCATGATTTCAGGACATCCCAAAATGCTTTACAGCCAACAAAATACTTTTGAAGTGTAGTCACTATTGTACATTTGGGAACACGACAACCAATTTACACACAAACTGCATGAAAAACAATGTGATCATGTCCAGATAATTTGTTTTTTTTTCAGTGATGTTATTTGAGGGGTAAATGTTGGCCTAAGAACAAGGAACAATTCTCTTGCTCTTCTTGGAAATAGTGCCATGTGACCCTTTACTGCCACCTGGGGGAACAGATGGGACTTCTTTAATGTCTATTTTGAAAGACAGTATCTCTGGTGCAGCATTCCCTCAATAAGGCTGTGGAGTGTCAGTCGAGATTTCTGCAACCAGGGATTTGGAATGGGACAACCTTTACAGCCAGAGACAAGGGTGCAGCCAACAGAGCCACAGCTGACACCATATGCTTAATTTTCATGTCAGTATTCTGATGTCTTTACGATGCACAGCTAGGGCAGTGATGAGTAGCTGAGAAGCCATCCCACCCCCACACCCACCCCCACCTAATTAACCACCCATTTAAGTTCTTTGAAGAAGAGGAGACCAAATTATGATTTTGAAATCATAGATTGCCAAAACCATACAGTCTGGTGGATGTTAGTGCACAGCTATCTGATGCAATGCAGGGAGCGTTTTGTGCTAAAGAAAATATTATGGTAAATAGGTTTATTCTATCAGAGTGGACTTGCTACCTTTCCAATGGCCATTTGGTCAACTGTCTGCATCATGAGGCTCCTAGCCCTCTGATCTTCTGTCCCCTCCAATTTTCAAGGCAACAGCAAGCCCAGTTGTGGCTACCATACACCTAGATGATTATACTCAGAGTCAGTTTCTGCCTGGTGGCAGCACTCACAAACAAAGCATTATGTCAGTGATGCAAATTTGGTGAAGGTTTGAGAAATGAACATGGTTTCAGCTTTCCAACCCTGGGTTGAAGGTCAAGCCCCAAAAGCATCAGCGGGAATATCAGCAGGGTCCTGCTTCTAATCTTCTGTATATTCTGACCCCAGCAACATGATCTCTCTCTCTCTCTCTCTCTCTCACACACACACACACACACACACACACACACACACACACACACACTCTCACTCTCTCTCTCTCTCTCTCTCTCTCTCTCATTTCCCTAGCATACAACAGGATACCCTTTTCCCTACTTAACAGGTTATGTCTTCTTTATTTCCCCTATAAACATGTTTCAGTGGCCATATTTCTTTTCTTTCTAATCCATAGGAATCTGTGATTTAGAAATAAAGGATAAAAAATTGAATTGAAACTCCTGCAAATATATTCACCAATTACATCAGGGTTCTTAGCATTTTTGTGGCCAGAACCCATGGGAAAACTTTCAACCGGCAATTTTAACATAGGCACAAATTGTTAAGCAAGGTAACTTGGTCTTCCTGTGGATGCCCATGGCCACCTCAAGCAATTTCAAGGTGAACACATAAATAGGCAAGCAGCGCACCAACCATTTTTAAGCAGGGGTGATTAGCTGCTTTTGTAAATCAGCATCCTGCACAATATGTAGGACCACAGTTCAAATTTTCAGATGCAAGTGGACAGACTTTGCATAGTGCACACGCATTTGAACCAGGTGTTGAATAACCTAGTTAACGGTCCTTGAACAGGGAAATCTGTGCGCCAGCAAGATCAGAAGCATTCTTCCTGTCTCCGGAAAAATTATGTAACCTACTGTTCCATGGTCACCCTCTCCAAGATCGGTTTCCCACCCATAAGTCTGACTTTAACAGTTGCCTCAGTGCAGATGATGGCTGCATGCCCTCCGAGAAGTGAACTACACCAGCGTGTCTGTTTAGCACTGACAGATCAAAAATTATTTTTAAATTAAACCTGAAATGGGAAATGATTTGCACCTTCTGATAGCTGTGGGTGGGCATGGCTGTAACTTCAGACCCATTTTGGAGGGAAGTTTAAAAATACCATAACTTTGAAAACTGGTCAGCCACCAGAAATTCTCAAACCTTCTTGCATTCTTCTGTCTATGGGTCCTGTTCTGGTGTATATTGAAACATTGGGCTGGAATTTTCTGATTTTCACTTGTGCAGAAATTACACTGAAATTTAGACTGTACTTTGCACCGAGCTTTCTGGTGAGAGCTTGGGCTTAGTTTTCTCTGGAACTCATTCCTGATGTAAATACCAGTGTTATTATTCAAAAGCGCAGTTCAGTTTCCAAATGCACGACACTCAACTGTATCTCACCATTACCTCTCTGCATCCTTCTATTTTTTCCTAAATTGTCACACAGCTGGCCAATGTTTGGTACTGGGTGAGCAGTATTTTCTCAGTTAAATATTGGAAAGATTAAGCAATTGTTTACAGTGCCCACATCAAACTCCACTCCCTAGGTACTGACTCTCTGTCTCTTCCTGGCATCTGTCTGAGACTAAACAAAACTGTCCACAACTTTGATGCAATATTTGACCCCAAGATGATCTTCCTACCAGATAGCTGCATCCTTAAGTCAGCTTTTTTATATCTCTGTAACATTGATCGACTTAAACCATTTGTCTTTGTTATCTCTGGACTTAGGTACTCCTGGCTGAACTCTGAGCTTTTACTCTCCATAAGCTTGATAATCATTCAGAATTCTGCTGCCTGAGTCCTAACATGCATCGAGCCCCATTCACCCATCACTCCTGTGCTTGTTGATCTACTTTAGCTCCTGATTAAGGATCCATAGAATCTCTACAGTGCAGAAAGAGGCCATTCAACCCATTGAGCCTGCATGACTCTCTGAAAGACCATCCCGTGCGGATCTGGGAAGAACATCCAAACTTGACATAGACAATCACCCAAGGCCGGAATTGAACCTGGGTCCCTGGTGCTGTGAAGCAGCACTGCTAACCACTAAGCCACCATCCCACCCAATAAATCTGCAGTCCTTACTTGTACTGGCCTACATGTCACACCAGATGAACATCAGTGTGGTTGATTATTAATTGCTCTCCCAAATGGCTTAGCAAGTCACACTCAATTATATTAAACTACCACAGACAAGCCAATTAAGATTCAAACTGGAAGAACCATCCAGCATTGGCCCAGACACTGGAAACAAGAAGGACACAATCTGTCCTATTGATCCTGCAAAGTCCTCCTTACTATCATCTGGGATTTTGTGCCAAAATTTGGTGAGCTGTCACAAAGACTAGTCAAGTAACAGCCTGACAAGTTATACTCCTGAAATCATACCTTAGAGGCAATGCCTCAGTGTCCCTATGTCTGCGTGTGTTTCCTCTGGGTGCTTTGGTGTCCTCCCACACTCCAAAGATGTGGGTTAGGTTGATTGGCTATACTAAATTACCATTAGAGTCAGAGGATTAGCAAGGTAAATACATGGGATTACGGGGGATAGGGTATGGATGGGAGTGTTGTAGGGTGCAGACTTAATGGACTGAAATGCTCCTTCTGCACTGTAGGGATTCTATGACACCACCATCACTATCCCTGGGAATGTCCTATCCACCAGCAAGACATACACATCAGAGTCAGTGACACAGTGTATACAGTTTGGAGGGAGTGATATTAATTCCAGACTCCATGAAATCTCATGGCATTCGCTTAAACATAAGTAAGGAAATCTTCTACTGGTTGCCACCTACTGCACCCATCCTGCCCTCAATTGATGAATCAGTACTTAATATTGAACACCAACTGGAGAAAACACTGGGAAGGGCACAGAATGTACACTGGGTTGGTGACTTCAATGTGGCTTGATAGCATAACTATTGACTAAGTTGTCCAAGTCCTGAAATCTAAACAAAAACTGAAAATGTTGGAAAGTCTCAGCAGACCTGACAGCATCTGTGAAGCAAATAGAGCTAACATTTTGAGTCTAGATGACCCTGTGTCAGAGCTGGGCCTGCTTACTGATTTACTCACCAATGCTCAGTTTAAATTCGGCCAGGGCCACTTAGCTTCTGAACTTATTGCAGCTTTGGTTCAAACACGGACAACAGAGTTGAACTCCAGAAGTGAGGAGGAAATGATTGCCCTTGACATCAAGGCAGAATTTGACTGGTGTGGCAAATGGAGTCAATGGGCAAAATATTGAGGATGGTATAATCTGAAACAAGGACAGAGGATGCTGGAAAATCTCAGCATGTCTGCCAGAGGCTCTGTCCCACGGGTGCGGTTGACACCTTCCATGCCCATTCGGCCCCATAGGGGCTGAGGTGCATTATTGACCCTAATAATCACATTTCAATTTGATGTTTTCGAGTTTCCTTTGCACTTTGATTTTGTTCAGGCTGTTCCCCTTCCTTTTGGGGAGCTGCCCCTTTTACTTTGTCCTGATTTAACTTGAGTTAGTTTATTTGGTTTGGCCTTAAAAGAGGCCAGAGGCACTGTTTCTTTCCCAATGAATGCTGGCAGACTGGCTGACTTCTTCCAGCACCTCTGTTCTGGAGCCAATGGGAACTGGGGGGTAACTTCTCTATTGGCTGGTGTCACACCTGGCATTAAGGAAGATGGTTGTGATTGTTGGAGGTCAATCATCTCAGTCCAGGGACATTGTTGTATGAGTTACTCAGGGTAATTTCCTAGGCCCAACCATTTTCAGCTGCATCATGTTAGAAATTTGGGAAGTTAATGAGGTTAACAGTTGGAACCTGAGATGAACACAAAATAACAAATGAGTAACAAGATTTAGTTCTCACAGACTGGGACAAACTACAGCAACTTCATGTAAAATAATAAAAACCTTCTCACACAAAATGCTGGAAACATTCAGTGCATGTCACAGCCGCGAAAGAACATCAAAGACGGCAACCAAGAAGTATTTTAGACCTGGTCGGAATGATTCGGTGCAACACTGACCGCTCTATTTCTTACCTCATGTATGGTTGTTACTGTGGAACTGGAGGGAAAGGGTGGCCACGGGATCGCACGAATTGGTGCTGTTTTAGTCACGACTGCTGTTACGTGAAAGCAGAAGAAGCTGGTTGTCATCCCAAATTAGACAGTTATAACTGGTCTTGCAGATATGGTACTCCTAGATGATTCTTCTTTGACCATTGCGAAAGGATGATTTGTGAATGTGATGTGAAGTTATCCCACTGCTTGAAGAATTCTGTCTACTGGAAGAGATACGCACTGTAGCCCAATTTCCTTTGTGGGAAGAGAAAACCACATTGTCATTAATATTAAACATTATGCGTAAATTCTTAAAAAAAAAACAAGATTAGCAGGTGTCTATAGGATTAATGAGAAAAGACATTTTCCCAGCTTGGTCACCTGAGCTGAATTTACCCTACTAATTCCCCTGACATTAAAGGCCAATCCTGCACTTTTTGGGAGTCTGGGAGGAAACCAGAGCACCCAGAGGAAACTCACACAAGCACATGCAAATTCCATACAGTCACCCAAGGATGGAATTGAATGTTATGATGCTTCAAGTGCTCATCCAAATACCTTTTAAATGATGTAAGGTTTGCTGCCACTACTATTTTCCCAGGTAGTGCATTCCAGATTCCCACCACCATCTGAGAGAAAAAATGTTTTCTCAAATCCTCTCTGAATCTCCTGCCCCTTACCCTAAAACTATGCTCCCTCATGATTGACTCCTCAACCAGGGGAAACAGCTGCTTCCTATTCACCTCATCCATACCCGTCATAATGTTATACACCTCAATTATAGAACCATAGAAAATTACAGCTCAGAAACAGGCCTTTTGGCCCTTGTCTGTGCCGAACCATTCTTTTTGCCTAGTCCCACTAACCTGCACTTGGAACATATCCCTCCACACCTCTCTCATCCATGTACCTGTCCAAGTTTTTCTTAAATGTTAAAAGTGACCTCACATTTACCACTTTATCCAGCAGCTCATTCCACACTCCCACCACTCTCTGCGTGAAGAAGCCCCCCCTAATATTCCCTTTAAACTTTTCTCCTTTCACCCTTAACCCATGCCCTCTGTTTTTTTTCTCCCCTAGCCTTGGTAGAAAAAGCCTGCTTGCATTCACTCTATCTATCCCCATCAAAATCTTATACACCTCTATCAAATCTCCCCTAATTCTTCTACGCTCCAGGGAATAAAGTCCTAACCTATTTAATTTCTCTCTGTAATTCAGCTTCTCAAGTCCCGGCAACATCCTCGTGAACCTTCTCTGCACTCTTTCAACCTTATTTATCATGCCCCCATTTAGGCTTCTCCACTCTAGAGAAGACAATCCAAGCCTATCCAGTTTCTTCTTGTAGCTCCATTCCAAGCAAAGTACTGGTGAAACCTCTCTGTACCCTCTCTAATACAATCACATCCTTCCAATATGGAGGTGACCGGTACTGTACACAGTACTCCTGCTATGGCCTAACCAATGTCCTGTACAGCTCCAACATTCCCTCTTTGCTCTTCTACTCTATGCTATGACTGATAAAAGCAAGTGTCCCATATGCCTTCTTAGCTATTCTATTTATGTGCTCTGCTGCTTTCAGGGGTCTATGAATAAGTACCCCAAAGTCTGTTTGTTCCTCAGAGCTTCTTTGTGTCCTGCCATTCATTAAATACTCCCTTGTCTTGTTACTTCTTACAAAGTGCATCTACTCACATTTATCAGGGTTAAATACCATCCATCACTGTTCTGCCCATCTGAACAACCCATCCGTATCTTCCTGTAATCTACAACCACCTTCTTCACTATTAACCACCCTATGAATCTTGGTGTCATCTACAAACTTGGTTATAATTCCCTCCACATTATCATATAATTTATGTATATACAAACAATAAGGGTCCCAGCACTTGACCTTGTGGTGCATCACTGGACACTGGCCTCCAAACACTCAAACAGCCTTCTACCATCACCCTTTGTGTCCTATCACTTGCCAGTTTCTGACCCATCTTGCCAATTTTCTCCGAATTCCATGTGCTTCAACCTTCTAAGAACATAAGAACATAAGAAATAGGAGCAGGAGTAGGCCATCTAGCCCCTCGAGCCTGCCCCGCCATTCAATAAGATCACGGCTGATCTGAGATGGCTCAGTTCCACATTCCCGCCCTTTCCCCATAACCTTTAATCCCCTTGCCTATCAAAAACCTATCAACACGTGTCTTAAAAATATTGAGCGAGGCAGCCTCCACCACTTCAACGGGCAGAGAATTCCAGAGATTCACCACCCTTTGAGTGAAGAAGTTCCTCCTCAACTCCGTTCTAAACCGCCCCCCCCCCCCCTTTATCTTGAGGCTGTGCCCTCTAGTCCTACTGTCCTTTCTGAGTGGGAAGAGCCTCTCCACCTCTATCCTATCCATCCCATTCATCATCTTATACGTCTCAATGAGATCTCCCCTCATTCTTCTAAACTCTAACGAGTACAAGCCTAGTTTATTCAGCCTCTCCTCATAGTTCAACCCCCTCAACTCCGGAATCAGCCTAGTGAACCTCCTCTGCACTCACTCCAAGGCCAAAATATCCTTGCGTAAGTGCGGCGACCAAAACTGCACACAGTACTCCAGCTGCGGCCTCACCAGTGCCCTGTACAGTTGCAGCAAGACCTCCCTACTTTTATATTCAATCCCCCTCGCTATGAAGGCCAGCATCCCATTTGCCTTCCTGCCCACCTGCTGCACCTGCAGGCTGGGTTTTCGCGACTCATGCATAAAGACCCCCAGGTCCCTCTGCACTGTCGCATGCTGCAGTTTTTCGCCACGTAAGTGATAGTCCTTCCTACCATTATTCCTACCAAAGTGGACAACCTCACATTTGCCAACATTAAATTCCATTTGCCAGTTCCTGACCCATTTGCCCAGCCTATCTAGATCCTTCTGCAGACTCTCCACATCCTCAGCACAATTTGCCGTTCCACCAATCTTGGTGTCATCAGCAAATTTCGACACCATACACTCGGTTCCCTCCTCCAGATCATCTATATAAATGGTAAATAGCTGAGGCCCCAGCACCGACCCCTGGGGCACTCCACTAGTCACCAACCGCCAATCCAAATAGCACCCATTGACCCCCACTCTCTGCCTCCTATTTGACAGCCAATCCTCTATCCACGCTAACACCTTACCCTCAACTCCACGCCCCCTGACCTTCTGCAATAACCTCTTGTGAGGCACCTTGTCAAACGCCTTCTGAAAATCAAGAAACATCACATCCACCGGCTCTCCTCTATCCACTGCCCTAGACACATCCTCATAGAACTCCAATAAATTTGTCAGACACGACTTCCCCTTAACAAAACCGTGCTGCGTCTGCTCTACCAAACAATTCTCCTCAAGATGCCTCGCTATTTTCTCCTTGATCACGGATTCTAACATTTTTCCTGCAACAGACGTTAAACTAACCGGCCTATAATTCCCCGCCTTTTGCCTGCCACCCTTCTTAAACAACGGCGTAACATTAGCCGTTTTCCAATCTTCCGGCGCTTCCCCGGAATCCAGCGACGTTTGGAAAATAATCACCAAGGCCTCCACTATCTCCTCTGCCATTTCTTTCAGAACCCTTGGATGCATTCCATCCGGTCCTGGGGATTTGTCCACAATCAGTCCCTCCAGTCTGTCGAGCACCACCTCTCTAATAACAATAATGTCATTCAGGCCCTCCACTCCTACTATCTTTCCATCGCTAACACCCGGCAAATTATTCACGTCCTCCTCCGTGAAGACCGCAACAAAAATTTCCCCAGCCATTTCCCCATCCCCTACCACTAAGTCCCCCCTCTCATCCTCTAAGGGTCCAACGTTCACCCTAGCCAGCCTCTTCCTTTTTATGTATTTATAAAAACTCTTATAAAAACATATGTTCTAACCTACGCATCTCAGGACATAAGGGCAATTTTTAGCATGACCAAACAACCTAACTTGCACATCTTTGGACTGTGGGAGGAAACCAGAGCATCTGGAGGAAACCCACGCAGACACGAGGAGAATGTGCAAACTCCATATAGACAGTGACCCAAGATGGGAATCGAACCCAGGTCCCTGGAGCTGTGAAGCAGCAGTGCTAACCACTGTGCTACCGTATTAATATAGTTGATATAAACTACATCAACTGCACTTCCCTCATCCACATATTTGATCACATTTTGGAAAAATTCAATCAAATTTGTTAGGCTTCCCTCTGACAAAGCCCATGCTGACTATCCCTTGTTAACCTGTGCTTTTCCAAGCGAGATTCTCTCCTTCAGAATTTTCTCCAATAGTTCCCCTACCACTAACATGAGACTCAACAGTCTGTAATTCTTTAGAGGGGAGGTGGGGAGGGGAGGGGTTGGGGGTGTTCCATGAGTGGGGTGGTTTCTGTGTCCCTGGTGGGGGATACTCCATGGTGGTGGTAGTGGGGAGAGCGGGGAGTTCCATGTGGTGTTTGTTTATATTGGAGCATCCTTTGAAAATAGCACCCCGATCCTTCAGAAACCTAAGTTGTTGGCAAGGTGGGCTCTGGTAAGCATGATGTCATGGGACCTGCCCCTTCCTTTCTTTTTCATAAAGTGTTTGACAATTCAGCAGGAAAACCTGGCAAGGCAGCCTCCTGCTTTTCCCGCCCAAGACAACACTTTGCCAAAAAATGGAATATTTCAGCCCATGAGACAGTTAAATGTATATAGTGGGATATGGGCCAAATGCTGGCAATTGGGCCAAATTTGATGAAATGAGAAGGGATCTGGAAAGTGTGGATTGGCACAGGCTGTTCTCTGGTAAGGATGTAAATGGAAAGTGGGAGGCCTTCAAAGGAGAAATTTTGAGGATGCAGAGTTTGTATGTTCCTGTCAGGATTACAAGCAAAGTAAATAGGAATAAGGAACCTTGGCTCTCGAGGGAGATTGTAACGTTGGTTAAGAGGAAGAGAGAGTTGTATGAAATGTACAAGCAGCAAGGAACAGATCAGATGCTCGAGGAGTATAAAAAGTGGAAGAAGCTACTTAAGAGGGAAATCAGGAGGGCTAAAAGAAGACATGAGGTTGCTTTGGCAGACAGAGTGAAGGAAAATCCAAATAGCTTCTATAGGTATGTTAGGAGCAAAAGGATTGTGAGGGATAAAATTGGTCCTCTTGAAGACCAGAGTGGTAGACTGTGTATGGAACCAAAAGAGATGGGGGAAATACTAAATGGTTTTTTTGCATCCGTATTTACTGAGGAAATGGGCATGGAGTCTACGGAAATAGGGCAGACAGGTAGGGAGGTCATGGAACCTTTAGAGATTAAAGAGGAGGAGGTGCTGGCTGTCTTGAGGCAAATCAGTGTGGATAAATCTCCAGGACCGGACAGGCTATTCCCACGGACCTCAAGGGAGGCTAGTAGTGAACGTGCAGGGGCTCTGGCAGATGTATTTAAAATGTCAGGATGCACAGGGGATGTGCCGGATGATTGGAGGGTGGCTCATGTTGTTCCGTTGTTTAAAAAAGGTTCCAAAAGAAATATGGGAAATTATAGGCCAGTAATTTTGATGTTGGTGGTGGGCAAGTTATTGGAAGGTGTGCTAAGGGATAGGATCTACAAATATTTGGATGGACAGGGACTTATTAGGGAGAGTCAACATGGCTTTGTGTGTGGTAGGTCATGTTTGATCAATCTATTAGAGTTTTTCAAGGAGGTTACCAGGAAAGTGAACAAAGGAAAGGCGGTGGAAGTTGTCTACCCGGATTTTAGCAAGGCCTTTGATAAGGTCCCTCATGGGAGGTTAGTTAGGAAGGTTTAGTCGCTAGGTATACATGGGGAGGTAGTAAATTGGATTAGACACTGGCTCAATGGAAGAAGCCAGAGAGTGGTTGTGGAGGATTGCCTCTCTGAGTGGAGGCCTGTGACTAGTGGTGTGCTGCAGGGATTGGTGTTGGGTCCATTGTTGTTTGTCATCTATATCAATGATAATGTGGTAACTTAGATCAGCAAATTTGCTGATGATACAAAGATTGGAAGTGTAGTGAACAGTAAGGAAGGTTTTCAAAGCTTGCAGAGATATCTGGACCAACTAGAAAAATGGGCTGAAAATTGGCAAATGGAATTTAACGCAGACATATGTGAGGTATTGCACTTCGGAAGGACAAACCAAAGTAGAACGTAGAGGGTAAATGGTAGGACTGTGAAGAGTGCAGATGAATAGAGGGATCTGGGAATACAGGTACAGAATTTCCTAAAAGTGGATGGGGTTGTAAAGAGTGCTTTTGGGACATCGGCCTTTATAAATCGGAGTGTCAAGTTTAAAAGTTGGAGTGTTATGGTAAGGTTATATAAGGCATTGGTGAGGCCGAATTTCGAGTGTTGTGTACAGTTTTGGTCACCTGGTTACAGGAAAGATGTAAATAAGGTTGAAAGAGTGCAGAGAAGGTTCACGAGGACGTTGCCGGGACTTGAGAAGTTGAGTTACAGAGAGAGATTGAATAGGTTAGGACTTTATTCCTTGGAGAGTAGAAGAATGAGGGGAGATTTGATAGAGGTGTATAACATTTTGATGGGGATAGATAGAATGAATGCAAGCAGGCTTTTTCCACTGAGGCTGGAGGAGAAAAAAACCAGAGGGCATGGGTTAAGGGTGAAAGGAGAAAAGTTTAAAGGGAATATTAGGGGGAACTTCTTCACGCAGAGAGTGGTGGGAGTGTGGAGTGAACTGCCGGATAAAGTGGTAAATGCAGGGTCACTTTTAACATTTAAGAAAAACTTGGACAGGTACATGGATGAGAGAGGTGTGGAGGGATATGGTCCAAGTGCAGGTCAGTGGGACTAGGCAAAAAATGGTTCGGCACAGACAAGAAGAGCCGAAAGGCCTATTTCTGAGCCGTAAATTTTCTATGGTTCTATGGGATCAGCTTAGGGGTTTAAATAAAAGGCAGATTGGACATGTTGGGTCGAAGGGCTTATTTCCATGTAAACCTCTATAATTCTATGCACTCGGTTTTATTTCTCAATGTACAATGTGTAGCCAGTCTGATCAGGAGAGGGCGGGAACGTGGAACTGAGCAGCGACAGATCAGCCATGATCTTATTGAATGGCGGGGCAGGCTCGAAGGGCTGGATGGCCTACTCCTGCTCCTATTTCTTATGTTCTTATGATCACACTCTTTTTAGGTTAAAATTACCAAAATATTAATAAGAACATAACAAATAAGAACTGGAGTAGGTCATTTCATCCTTCAATCCTGCTTTGCCATTCATTTAAGGCACACAAGTCAGTGGAACTGTTTTCCCCAGAGAGCAGTGTAGGCAACATCATTGAATATTTTTGCGGCTGAGTTAGATAGATTCCAATTCTTGATTGACAAGGGAGCCAAAGGGTATAGGGCTAAGAAAATAGGTAGATTGAGGCCACAATCAGATCAGTCATGATCTTATTGAATGACAGAGTAGGCTTGGACGGCCGAATGATCTGCTCCTAATCTGTATGTTAATATGCTCATTGAGATTATGGCTGAGGTTCTATCTCAATTCCATCTTCCCACACTATCCACATATTCAAAAGTGTAATATTACACAAGGTCACTAGTCTCAGATGTTTTCTAGTCAAAAATGCACATTCTTGAACATATCACGCCTGACAGATGTATTGAACAAATGATTAATTTATTTTTTTCCCTTGATTTCTTCATCATCAATATATTAGAATAGGACTATAGATTCACAGGATTATGTGTATGTAACACATCATTTTCCTTTCAAAGACTATTTCTTCAGTTATGGTGATTGACAATCGGTGTACCTTTTAGGTGATTAAAAGTTTTATAGCATTCACCAGTCCAAGGGTGCTGGAAATCTATATATTAATTCTCTAATACTTTTGGTGACCTATTTCCAGCTTGTCCTGAATATTTATATTCTGCCGTTACAGATTCTTGGTTACTTTGACTATGCTTTTACTGCCATCTTTACTGTTGAAATCCTGTTCAAGGTAATGCGCTGTTTGTTTCTCCTTTCTTAATGAAATCTTGTGTAAAGTAAAATGTTTAAATTATTTGCTTACTTTACAGATCCTAGGCTATGCAGATTATGTCTTCACTAGTATGTTTACATTTGAAATCGTGTTAAAGGTAACAAAGGTCCAAGATTGCTATGTATGATAACTGATGGATTTACCCCTTCTTGGCACCAGAATCACACAATAGGTGACAGCATGCTTGGTACACCTATTCCGGGCAGTGTTTTTGCACTGAATGACACATCTGATCCACTACTATGAAGTCTATCATTGGCCAGTTTAAATAACTGGCTGGTGTATGAATCATGTAGTTGTGATTCTTTCAAACTGTATATTTTAAATTGGAGTCTTCAGGCTGAAGACAAATAATCAAGGTAATAATGCATGTCATTTTCTAAACTCTTTCTCAAGGACAACATCTTTCATTTAATTGCATAACAAGTCGGGTCAGGACATTTATTCAATTTAGAGATTCCAAGAAAAAGAATGGAGAATCAACCTTTAGTCAAACATTCAAATTTCTGTATTTGATTTGCTGTTTATGTAAGAATGTAAAAATAATTCAATAAAATATCAGGAAAACAAAATGCTTTCATCTTAATAGAATGTTTTATTATATTCATTCAATTTTCTGCTGTAGTGCTGCCCATTAAATCAGTATATGTTGCATGTACCAGATTTACATAAGTACTTCACTTGAGAGCCTAGTAAAAGCACAATCCTGAATTATACTCTCTTCCTTTCAATCATGTTGTCTCTACAGGGAGCTCAGGGCTTGTTTAAATGCATGTCGTGCATTTAAATTATGAATGCTGATTATTTTTGACACTTAATTTAAGAGCTGTCAACTCTTCTTGAACAACAGAAACTGACAAGTGGTCAAGTAAACGATATAAATAATCAAATAAAAAATAAACATTTGAACTTAAAATTTTAACAGTTGACTTTTCACTGGATGCATCATATACTAGTTAAACCTGAGATCCCACTCTCTTTTGCTGATGTCACTGCTTTTGTTCACTATCTGGATATGTTTTGATATTAACTGAAACTATACCTCAGATTCTATATTGCCACATATTCTATATTAATGTAAGATCTGCAATGTATCTGGATCTTTCCCATTGTTATTGACCAAGTAGTGACACTAAATTGATGTAAAATATTAAAACAAACTTGTAGAAACCTGACAACCCAAGCTCCATACAAGATAAGTTGTAAATGTACAAATGTTCAACTAATATAAAAAAATTGAGAAAAGTTCTGGCTACAGTATTTTATGTTGTTCAGATGATTAAGTGATTAACTGTTGTGCAATTAAATGGGGGATGCTGTATGCAATTAACACCAACTCACAGATGCATGGTAAAGGTATCTATAAACCTCTCTATCAGTTTCCAATAAATAGTGTCATTATGACACAGGAGGAGGTAATTTGGCATGATCTCTGTAGAGCAATCCAATCAGTCCCATTCCCCAGCTTTATTTCAATAACCCAGTAAATTTGTTTTGCTCAAGTGCAAGTAAACTTTTTTAAAAAAATTGTTTACCATCTCTATTCCCACCACACTTGTAGACAACAAGTTCCAGGTCATTACCACTCACTGCACAAAGAAGTTCTTCCTCACATTCCCCCTGTAACTCTTGCCCAAAACCTTAAATCTGTATTCCCTAGTTCTTGTTCAGATGGCAAACAGGAACAGTTTTACTTTGTTTTCCTTATCTAAACCTGCCATGATCTGTGCACCTCTATCAAATTTCCCCTCAATCACTTTTACTCTAAGAAGGACAATCCTAGCTTCTTCAACCTAACATTGTAACGAAGATTCTTCATTTCTGAAAGCATTCAGGTAGATTTGCAAGAACCCTCATACCCTTCCTGAAGTGCAGGGACCAGAATTGAACACAGCACTCTAGTTTTGACCTGACCAGAACTTTATAAAGGTTCAGAAGACCACCCCTGCTTTAGTACTTGATCTATGATGCACTCCATTTTTGAATGCCAAGAACCTATAAGTTTGCTAATTACTGCCTCAATTTATCTCAATAATAAGCATTTCTAACTTTTCTTTGTGTGAGCGTGGTTGTTTTATTTAAGTATGGTGATCATCTTCTTGATGAGTCAATGCCAGCATGACCAGGCTACAAAAATCACAGTGCTAAAATGTTGATATTCCGTTTTCGGTACATTTTTTAATGTCAACAATTTACAACAAAACAGCTAACACTGCAAGAGGATGGTACCACAGATGCTGGAAATCTGAAATAAAAATTGAAAATGATGGAGCGGTAACCTATGAGACCTAAAACATGAAATCTATTTCTCTCTCCACGGATGCTGAGTGTTTCCAGAATTTCAGTTTTAACAATTAGCAATGCAAGGTTCATTGCAAATGCAACTTAAGGCATTTAGTTATTTTCCTTAATTAAGTCTCCACATCTGTAGTAATAAGAGCAAAGGCTTATTTGAAGCTTGAGAAAACATCACAAAGCTTGGCTTGGAAATGGTCCAGGCCTTCTATTTAACAGAAGGAAAGTGTCATTGACAAATAGTTACTTTAAATGCATCTGAAAATAAATGTAAAGTCTGATGTGTTCTTTTTATGGCAGAAATTTGTATATAACTGTAGAATATAATGCTTGATTCAGATTAATGGTGTGAATGTTATTTAATCACTAATTACACAGCTGTTTGAAGAGTAAACTTTGTAATTGACCTTTGAGATGTTTAATTTGCAGTTATATTTTAATTATTCTGAGTCACTGACCCCAGAGGGAGTGCATGAGAGTGATATAACAGTGATGTAACAGTCGTAAACCTCTGAGTTACTGGTTTTTCAGATATGCTGCAATTAGGATTTGCGTTTTGGATTTTGTTTCCCATGCAACAGCTAACCAGATTGAGGACTGACAGTACCAGGCTACAGCTGAGGAGCATTGCAAAGAAAGGAATAGAGGAAAATAATGTGCCTTCGGAGTGTATTTAGGGGTAGGATGGGAGAGAAGTTGATAATGTGGATAGATTGCTGGGGAGGCATGTGTATAGAGAGCAGGGAAGGAGCAGTACAAACAATGCGATTGACTCTTAACTGCCCCCTCAAAATAAATTAGGGATGGGCAACAAATGCTGTCTCAGCCAGTGAAGTCCACATCCCATGAAAAAATTAAGAAAAAGAATGGGGGCTAGGAAAGATGGCTGTGGATAAATCACAGGCAGAATGTAGGAGGAAGGCCATGATAGACCATGGTGGCTCATCCCAGGGAAACAGTTTGATTGGTGAGGCCAGAGAAAGCACTTCTGTTCCTTCAGGCTCACAAGCAATGCTGGGAAATGACACTTATCTGATGTATCTGGCTGTTCATGCTCCCTTTGGCTTTGTGTTTCTTATTTCCTGGGAATCCCAGCCTGCAACCATTAAGTCTAAAACAGAGCTAAAATCTGAGGCACATATTATTGAAATATTCAAAATAGGGACACAGATCTGGAGTGAATGTTTGTTGCCTGTCCTGATTAAAACTGGAAGTAAAGTTGGGTTGGGGTTGGGTTTCCTATCTTTGAATTAACTCAACCTTCATCTGCCCATCCTGTGTGGTTAAAACTCTCCTCATTAAGTGTACCTTTCTAATAGTCAAAAATTGACATTACAATGAAAGAACCAATAAAATTTGTCCTTGCATTACTTCAACTGATGTATTCAACCACGACAACAACTTTTGTATATGCAGCACTCCCAATAACCTAGTACAATATCTTCAAGGTATTTTGCTTTAGCATTCTCACCTAATTGCCACTGATAACAGAAGGAAATAATAAGGTGTTGTTTGGTCAAATATGTTGGCTTATAGGAAAAAGGTTGAGAGGTTTTGGGAGGGGATATGAGAGTTTAGGGCTTAGACAGCTGAAGTCATAGCAATCAGTGGAAGAACAAGGAAAATTGAAGATTCAGTATTTCTGGTCTTCAGTTGCTAGTGTTATTCTCTATGTATGCATGCATTCTAAAAGAAACAAATTATTCAAATGGTAGGGACAGATAATAAATAATGCTAGACAGACATTGCAAATATTCAAACTTTTATTTCCATTTTATACCTTTCCTTGCTTTACTTCTTCAGATGATGACATATGGAGCATTTTTACACAAAGGTTCTTTCTGTAGAAATTATTTCAACTTGTTGGACATCCTGGTTGTGGGTGTGTCACTCATTTCTTTTGGAATTCAGTAAGTATCTGTTTTTATTAAATTAACATTGACAACTCCGGAATATCCTGATTTTGTAATATATCGCACAACAATGTAATGATTTATTTTTCTTTTTTTCAAGGTATTTCTTACCATAAACCAAAACCATGTCTATAAATTGGCTACTTTCTTACAACTTTGAATAGATGCTAAGTAACTCTCGTTAAATATAAAAGTTCAATGCCCTTTTAGAAAGTACAATGAAGGAATGGTGAGTGATACAGATATTGATGAAAACTTGCGGAAGCACTCAGTAAATAAATAGTGCTAGATTAGACTTCACATAAAACTGTTACATAACATGAATGATGATAGAATCATGGAATGCTTACAGCACAGAAAGAGTCCATTCAATCATTATGTCCTTGCTGACACTCTACTCTCACTCCTTGTCTTTTTCCCATATCCCTGTAATTTGTTTTCCTTCAAATATTTATCCAATGCCTTTTTTAAATCCACAATCAAATCTGCCTCGACCACCTTTTCAGACAAGTAGTTGATGATTCCTTTAAATGGTGCTGCCACATCAAATTGTGAATGTGTTGCATAATTAAACAGCTAACTGAAAGAGGAGACTGCACAAATACCCCCATTCTCAGTAATGGCTCTTCACTCATTACAATGAAATCCTGAATCATCATTCTTTTCCTGGAGAAGTTATGGTTTTTACTAATTAATTTTCCCCAGCAAATCCCTGATATTTATTTAATTTTTCCAAATATAGTACACATTTTTAATTATTTCAATTACCCCAGCAAAGCCCTGTGTTTTTAATTTCCTCCTGTGAAACACTGATCTTAAATTTTTTTTTAGACTAGTCTTGATTTCTATTTAATTAGCTAATGATTAATTTTATTGATTGAAATCTAAACTCATTTAAATAATTTTGCTCATTACTTTCTTCATCCAATGGACAGAATTTTACCAGCAGCGTGAAAGTGGGAATGTAGACAAAGGAGCCAGTAATCCATGACAGACACATTGCAGCAGACAGGTAGTTAAGGTCAATAAACAGCCAATTGCTGGGTATTTTCTTATTTTACCTGATTTGATCAACAGTGCATGGAATGTATGGAGGCTCATACTCTTGTCTACTCCAAAGAGGCAAGATCTCAGTGGAAATTGATCTGTGGAGGGACATAGCAGCCAAACTTTGAAGCTGTCTACATATTGCATCTTGAAGAAGTGACACCATTAAGTTTGGAGGCACTGCAGTCAATTGAACTATGATGAAGTCCTATAAGTGGAAATGTATCTTCTAAGTGCACAGCAGCCACTGAGGCATGGCAAAATTCTTGAGAGACACATCACAGTGGAGACTTCATCAGGCTATGAGGTCAATACTTACAGTCCTCAGAATAGCAAGAGAATGGGATGCAGCTACATGGTGTGCATGTGCACTAGCTAGGAGAGCTTCAGTAGTTTGAGGAAGCTAATGGGTGTGGACAAGCAGATTGTATCAATGTGGCGACATCATATTTTCCCAAAAGTATATCGTCAAAAAGTTCAGCTTCATTGCAATGTCTGAGTACTAATGACTCTGAACACTGCACCTCTTGAGGAGGTGGTGGAGGAACTCTGTGATACGCCTGAGTAGAATTGAACCTGTGAGAATTGGTGGGTACCCAATTTCTGTAGCCTTAAATGTGACATTGGTGCTCAATCTTTTTGCCTGTGGTCCATTCCCTGGATCATCAGGAAAGCTGTGGGACATTTCTCAGTCAACGGCTGGTACTCCACTGAGGAGGTTACTGTTTCACTTTTGGGCAGGCCAATATATCAAATTCACAAGTGATCAGATCAGTCAGCTCGAGAGGGTAGTTGGCTTCAGGGTGAAGGCTGGATTTCCTCAGGTCAAGGCGTCATTGATTGTGCTCACCTGGCTATTTGTGTTCCCTCAGAGCAACCAAGTGCTTTTGTGAACAGGAATGGGTTCTATTTGCTTAATATTCAAGTTCTCTGAGATGACTGTGAGCGAATCATGCAGAAGTGTGTGAGGTTTCTAGAAAACTGCCACAACTCCTCCAACCTTTGACATTCCCAATTTCCTCAACTGTTCAAGGTCTTTGTGACTGGAACCTGAGAGACAAGGACACTGATATGGCTTCTAAATCCTGAATGCATTTGTAACAACAGATAGATGATATGTACAAGACTGCCAAATTACCACAAGGCCCACCTTTGAACAGACCATTGGCCTTTTGAAGATGTGGTTTAGATATCTTGATAGATCTGAAGGAGTCCTGAAATATGTAACCTCTCAGGCAGGAGTTGGTGACTGTTTTTAATTGAAGAGCATTTTTCAAAATTTGCCCAAAATAAAACCTCTAATGAACCCTAAGATTAATTTTTCAGCATTTCTAAACAAAATACTTGGCAAATTGCCAAGTGCCTCTGATAGAATGCATAATAGAAATTTAGAAATTAGAGATGGTCAGTCAGCTCCTTGAGCCTTCTCCGCTATTCATTTTGATCATGGCTGATCATCAAATTCAATATCCTCTTTCCTGCCTTCCTCCCATATTCCTTGATCCCTTTAGCCCCAAGAGCTATATCTAGTTTCTACTTGAAATCACACAACACTTCGATCTCAACTGTGGTAATGAATTCCACACATTCACCCACCCTCTGAGTGAAGAAATTACTCCTCCCCTCAGTTCTAAAAGGTTTACCCCTTATCTTCAAACTATGACCCCTAGTTCTGGATTCCCCCACCATTGGGAACATTCTATCTGAATCTACCCTGTCTTTCCCTGTTAGAATTTTGTAAGTTTTTATGAGATCCTTTCTCACTCTTCTAAACTCCAGTGAATATAATCCTAAACAATTTAGTCTCTCCTCATATGACAGACCTGTCATCCCAGTAATCAACCTGATAAACCTTCACTGTACTTCCTCTATAGCAAGGACATCCTTCCTCAGATAAGGACATCAAAACTGCACATAATTCTCCAGCTGTGGCCTCATCAACGCCTTATACAATGCAGCAAAACATCCCTATCCCTATACTCAAATTCTCTCGCTGTGAAGGCCAACATACCATTTGCCTTCTTTACTGCCTGCTGTACCTGCATGCTTACTTTCAGTGACTGATGCACGAGGACTCCAATGCCTTGTTGAGTATCCACATCCCTTCCTTTACACCCATTCAAGTAATAATCTGTCTTCCTATTATTGCTACCAAAGTGGGTGTCATATTTATCCTCATTATACTGCATCTGCCATGCAGATGCCCACACACTCAGCCTGTCTAAATCATGCTGAAGCTCCTCACAGCTCGCCCTCCCACCCAACTTTGTATCATCTGCAAATTTGGAGATAATACATTCAGTTCCTCCTTCCAATTATTAATATAGAATATGAACAATTGGTGTCCTAGCACAGATCCCTCTGGAACCCCACTAGTCACTGACTGCTAATCAGAAAAATACCTATTTATGCCAACTCTTTGATTCCTATCTGCTAACCAGCTTTCTACACATCTCAAGACATTACCTGCAATCCCATGTGATTTAACTTTAAATAGTAGTCTGTTACATGAGACCTTGTTGGAAGCTCCTGAAAGTCTAAATAAACTACATCCACTGGTCCTTCTTGGTAACTGTACTAGTTACATCTTCAAAGAATTCATCAAGCATGATTTTCCTTTGGTAAATCCGTGCTGACTTTGTCTGATTATACCACTGCCTTCCAAATGTAAAGTTATGAAATCCTTGATAATAGACTGTAGCAATTTCCCCAGTACTGACGTTAGGCTCACTGGTATATAGTTCCCTGTTTTCTCTCTACCTCCCTTTTTGAATAACAGGCTTATGTTAGTCTGTAGGAACCAATCCAGAGTCGAAAGAATTTTGGAAAATAGCCACCAATGGATCCACTATTTCTAGGGCCATTTCCTTAAGTACTCTGGGATGAAGATTATCAGGACCTGGAGATTTATCCACTTTCAATCCCATCAATTTCCCCAAAACCATTTCTCTACTAATGCTAATTTCCTTTAGCTCCTCACTAAAACATGTTTCTCTCAGCACTTCTGGTATATTATTCATGTCTTTCTTTGTGAAGACTGAAGTGAAGTACAAATATAATTCCTCAGTTATTTCTTTATTCCCCTTTATGAATTCTCCCAATTCTGACTGTAACACTTTTCACGGTATGCTAATACATGTCACAATAATAAATCAAATCAAAGGGACCTACTTCATTTTTGTCAATCTTTTTCTCTTTACATATCTATAGAAATTTTTACAATCAGTTTTTATGTTCTTTGCTAGCTTACTTTCATACTCCACTTTTACATTCTTAATCAATCCCTTGGTCCTCCTTTGCTGAATTTTAAACTGCTCCCAGTCCTCCAGCTTTTTCTTGCCAATTTGTATGCTTCTTCCTTGAATCTGATACTATCTCTAATTCCCCTTGTAAGCCATGGTTTGGCCACAATTCCCTTCCCGCTCTTGGTCAAACTGGAATGAGGAGTTCACCCATTTGTTCTTAAATGTCTGCCATTGCCTGTGTACTGTCTTTCCTTTCAGTAATGTTTTCCAGTCTGTCATGGCCAATTCATGTCTCATACGATCATAGTTACCTTTACTGAGATTCAGCACCCAGGTCTCGGAATCAACTACCTCATTATCCACCTTGGCAAAGAATTCTACCGTATAATGTTCACATATTCCCAAAGGTTCCCTGACAACTAGATTGCCAACTAATCCTTTCTCATTCCAAGGTGACCTGCTCCCTTGTTGGTTCCTCGACATTATTGCTCCAGAAAACCCATCCTGTATGCGCTCCAGAAATTCCTCCTCTTTTGCACTGTATGGAGACTAAAGTCATCCATAATCACAGATGTTCCTTTATCACATGCATCTTTGATTTCCTATCTAATGCTTTTTCCAACACTATCACTACAGTTTGGTGGTCTGTATACCACCCCCAATGATTTTTGCTCCTAATTGTTTCTTAACTCGACCCATACAGATTCCACACCATCTATGCTAGTATCTTCTCTCAATATTGCATCTATATCATCTCTAATCAACAAGCAACTCCACCATCTTTTCCTTTCCATCTAGCCTTCTTAAACACTGTTTAGTTCCCATCCTTGCTCACCTTGGAGCCATGTCTCCATAATGCCAACAGATCATACCCCTTTACATCTATCTTGCAACTAATTCATCCATTTCACTTTGAATGCTCCGAGCATTCAGATACAAAACCTTAAAGTGGGCACTTCTAATGTTTCTTCTCTCTTTCCTACTATTTTTTACTCAGTCCTTATCTGACTCTGGCCCTTGATTTCCTTGCCTACCACTTTCCTTAATTCTCCTTACTGTTTATTCCTCTTGTTCTTAATTCCCCCTGCTCTGAATCCTTGCAAAGGTTTCCTTCCCCCCTGCATATAATGTTCATATATGACAAAGAGAATGCATGTATTAGATTTGTATCTCAATAAAAATACATTCAAAATTAAAATAGACCTAACGCTGAATTATCATTTTTAAAAACTTTTTTAGACTGTAATTTTGACAGTAAAACCATTTTTGAAAACAAACTTTAAGTTAAGATCCATAGAATTAAGAAAACTTCTTTGGCTATTGATTCTTGTGATTACAAAAATAGTTTCTAATATTAGAAATAATGATGGTCATAACCACAAAACCTGTTCCTTGGACCAAAGCATTATCCATTACCATGATGGAGTTCTACCATTTGAAAAGGATTATTTAGAGCACAGTGATGTTTTTCATTAAAATTATCATTTCCATCTGTAAAGTTCAGCGTTATAATTATCATCTTATTCCCTATAATAAAACCCTAGCTCTTTCCTTTACTTTTTTTTTAGCCTTTCTTTCATGTATATACAAACCAATTGGAGATGTTGAGAGCCACAAATGAGATGTTAAAGAGCTGCGTGTGACTCCAGAGCTACAGGTTGCGGACTTCTGGCCCAAAGAATCCTGCATCATTATCCCTGCTGTGCATTGCACAAACTGGCACTCCAGAGGGTAGTAGCATGAGCCAGAAGGAGGCGTTGAGTGAGCTGTATTCTCAGAGGAGGAGGATGAGCATGAGATGCCTTAGTAATGCTAGCTGTTGAAAATGGTGGCGTGGGGCTCACAAGGCAATGATATGAGCTTTGCAACTCTTTGATGAGCAGTCACTTGGCCTCATGTGCCACTGAACCAAAATGTTTTCTCTCCTAGAGGCAACCTTGCTGACCTTTCATGAGAGACTATTACCATCTCTATCCATTAGCATTATATGCAAGGTGCAATGTTCATGTTCATAAACATGTTCAGATGTTCATGAAGTCCTTACTTTTCTATATCAGCCATCTATTTGATTCTATATCTGGTCATTATTAAGAAGTTGCATTAAAATAAAAACAGTACCATTGTATATTGAATGACCAGACGTTTAAATATGAAATTCTTCTGCTCTGAACAAATTATTGCCCAATGCATTTACACAAACATTTATAGTCACTTCTCCTGGGTGCTTCCCATGTGCCTGGAGTTAATCTGGTGCCAGACTGTTGCCTTTCCTGCCCTGATGCATTAGAACACTGTGGCCTATGAACTCTGGCTGCCTGAACCCTATGGAGACTATCTGTATATGTTCAGGGACTACCTCAGTCATTAGACCGGTATGCAACATTGGTGTCACCAAAAGAGACCAAGGGCCTGTCTTCAGTTATCGAAGTGCTTCCATTTCCTTCATTCTGCCCCTCCTCAGCCCATTCTGGCCCCAGATGCTTTCCCATGATTGCCTATTGTGTTTTGTTATATTCATTCATGGGATGTGCGCTAGCTGGCATTAGTTTGCCATTGCGAATTGCCTTTGAGAAGGTGGTGATGAGCTGCCATCTTGAACTGCTGCAAACTATCTGGGAATGTTAGATGCCAAATTTGTTTTATCCACTCTCCATAGCTTTTACAGCTGTCTTTCCCTCAATGTCAGGCTGCCCTATCGTGAGCCATCTGATTCCTCCATTCTCCTTCTCTATTGGTGTCACCAAGGTGATGGAAGACACTCTACAGTCATTAATTTTCTTGTTGCAAATGACCCAAGTTCTTGCAACAACCGCTTTGTTGCTAACTGTGTTTGCAACCTCAAGTCATAGTCTTTTGGTGAGGCTAGCTAACCTCCTCCAGTAACTTTCCCACCCTACCCTATTCTTAGTCTGTTTCTTTGGCCTACTGTATCTTTCATTTCTTCCCTATTCTCACCCTACACTACAAAATATAAAACTAACAATGTACATAAATGACCAATTCATATAATCATCATTGCAACCTTCCCTGCATTTGGCTGATTTGTGGATCTGAGCAGCTACTACATAATATTTATGTCTGATCATGCATTTGTAGAGGAATATTTCTTTTAAGTTGGGCATGTGAAGATGGTAATTAAACAAATACACCTTCATATGCAAATCATAGCTACCACTACATACTAATCCCATATACCTTTATTCTCAATGACACTTGTTAACTGCAGGCATGGTTTCAGCTCTGCATATCATAGATAATCTATTGTGGAGGAAGAACTGTTCTGGTTTCTCAACATGCTTCATACATTCATGACCTCTACCTTTGTTTGGTAGGACATTCAAAAAATGCATTTTCCAATTTGCTAGGAATATGAAGCTATCTTCATGAACACATTAATGTCACTACTCATGGTGATCATAGCAATCCTTGCCCAATATCATTTACTGGTTTCTAAAGAAGCTAGCAAAAAAAAAGTATTTGCATTTGTAAAAACCTCATCGCATCTTCAGAACCTCCCTAAGTGCTTCATGAAAGAGTAAAAATGAATGGTTGCTTGTTTCCTCACAGGTCTAGTGCTATTTCAGTAGTGAAGATCCTTCGTGTCTTAAGGGTGTTAAGGCCTCTTCGAGCAATCAACAGGGCGAAGGGACTCAAGGTTTAATTTGATTATTTTTCATTTACTTAATTACTTACAATGGCAATTTAAAGACTGTAACATCTTTGTTCACACTTTTTTCATTTTACAGCATGTTGTTCAATGTGTTTTCGTTGCTATTCGAACTATTGGTAACATCATGATTGTTACAACTCTTCTACAATTCATGTTTGCTTGTATTGGGGTTCAGCTATTCAAGGTAAGTCCTAATCACATTTTATCTACATTTTTCTTTCAGATTGGATTAAAGTTCAAAATTCTTCCAGTTTAATTTCAAGTGTCTTATAATTTTTCAGGGCAAATTCTATCGTTGTACAGATGAAGCAAAACAACTTCCTGAAGAATGTAGGTAAGAAATATATTGAACTAGTATATTTATATGTGATGAAGTGTTTTGATTTTAATGGTGATTTACCTCTTTCAGTCCATATGCTATTGACATACAGTAAAAACAATCTTTTTTTTTGTGAGGATTTGAAATCCTACTTTTTTCACTAATGCTGTGGCTTTCCTCCTCACGTATTGCTGTGTTACCCTAAGAAGTTGGCAAAATAATGTATGAGAAAGGCTCAGTGATCTTCCCTTTAAACTTTTTCCCGACTACTTGGAAAGCACTGCGTGTTGGCAGTTTTCTACAGGTTGTAATGAAAGTCCAAATGTCATACCCATATTGTTATGTTAAGTGTGTCAACACTCTATTTTAATTAATTTTGACTGAAAAGTTTGACTTTAGTTAATTGAATCTGTGGGAAAAGTTTTCAGTAAGCAACAGTCATGCTTTGGTTAAACCTCATCAGCTATGATACTGCCACTTGTTTGGGTCAGAATTTTACATTGAACAATTCAGCCCGGAATCGCTTGAAGACACAGGGCAACATGGCAGTTGCAGGATTCGGAAGCACACCCACCAACAATTAAGTGGGCAATTAAGCCAATAGAAACCAAAAGAAGTCAGTTGTCAGTGATTTTGCATGGCCCATCCACTATTATGGTTGGTGGGTGGGTCAATCGGCCAGACGGCCTTCGTATTTTAGCTGCAAACGCCACCCAGTGCAGAATAAAATGTCTGGTGCTAACTAAAATAAAGTAAGACATTTGATCAATGAGACCTGCTTGAATTTGCAGTGTAGATACAGTTTGCAACATTTATTTAACTCATTTCATTTTTGGAGTACTGCAGCACTGTAGGGCAGGATCACAGCAACTGTTAGCCTTCAGGGAGCACTCTCTTGCACCTCACTACACCTGCCACCCTCACCATCACTTCCCCCCAGGAAAACTGAACCTTTCTCAAAGTGCTAATTGGCCAGCAAGCGTGAAGTGGCAGTCAGGGGTAGACTGTGGTTGCCAGCGCATGTCCTGTCCATTTCAGGCCTGCCAACCACATGCTTGCAAGTACAAGAATCCCACATTGAATTCTGATATCAACATTATGTCGAAGCTGTGTAGATACATTTTTGGTTACAATGATCATATATAGTGAATTAATTACAAAAAATTAAGTTCATGTTTTAATTGATTCTTTTAACTTTTATCAAGGGGAACTTTTATTCTTTATAAAGATGGTGAAGTAGATCAACCCGTAATTCGTGATCGGGTTTGGTACAACAGCGATTACAACTTTGACAATGTCCTTGCAGCTATGATGGCATTGTTTACAGTATCAACCTTTGAAGGCTGGCCAGCGTAAGTACATGTCTCATTTTTCCAGCCAATGCTGAGAGGTAATATTGACGACTGATCATTTTTGAATTACCTTACGTTTGACCCATGCAATTTTATTCAAATAAACAATGATTGTTGCATTTCACTAAATAGATACATTACGATTGTCACAAATCTGGCTGATGTTAACTGCAAGGTGTCCCAATTTAGTTTTGTTTATAGGAATGGTATAAGAGCCACATGTGACACCCAGCAAGAACAGTAACCAGCCCAATCGTACACTTATCAAAGACTATTTTTTGCAATAAAGGAAAGGCACATATACACGAACAAAACTATGGTGATCAAAGACAGTTACATACAAGACTGCTGAACACAACCACACAGTTTAAATAGGAATTACCTTTCTGATCCAAAGAACGTTTGCAAGATCTGAACTCTTTGAGGACTTCTCTCTTTCCAAACAACATCCAATTCAATAGATCTATAAGTAAAGGCTAGTTTATAGTTATCACATGGGCTTATAGTTACCGCACAGTATAAGACCAAGTAGTTACTGTGGGGAGTGTCTCTCTTGGTTCATTGAAGATACTGGTTTTAACTGCCTCCACAAAGTTATTCAGTGCTCTTGCTTTTGGTTTGCTAACCAGCACCGGCTTACGGGCTGCCAGCTGCACCCTGCACCTCAGACTGCTAGTTGGATATTGCCAACTGCTTCCACAAAAAGGTTGCCAATTGTATTTTCTTTCCTTTGAAGATACTGTCTGACTGTGATTTACCAGCTCATCCCACTGGCTGATTGGTGAGGCAAACCAGTAAGATAGGGCAAGAGGCAAAAAGGCAGGATTGTGCCCCCGGTTTTTCGCCTGTTGCGACCTTACCTGCTGGTGAAATTATCTGGGTGCGAAACCTATTTCAATATTCATGACATTATTATGTCATTAGGGAGTCCTGAATGCTATTGTCTGGGCTCACTTGTACTTGTCCCTCACTGGACGAGGTCCTCACTGGTGAGGGTAACTTATGGTTCCCACTAAAGGAGACCAGATGGGATGGTCTTGTTGGTGGGAGCAGAGGAAGTTGAAGCCCCCCATGTGGGTGGGGGATGCAGAGCTGGCCAGCACCTACCTGGCACCCCAGCCTTGCCCACCTGACACTCCGACCGTGCCCACCAGGCACATTGGCAGTGACAAGGAGGTGGGGTCTGAGGAGGTGGGGACAGCTAGGGCTTGAGATGGGGTGGAACCATGATGGGGAAAGGCAGGGGGATCTCTGTGTGGGGGGGAGAGAAAGGAGAAAATTTTGCAGTGGGGCTGGGTTGATCAGTCAGAACAGCGATCGGGGGGATGGGAGACATTGTCTGGTGCAGGGACAGAGGGTGGGGGAGGTGCTATTTGGAACTCTGAAGGGGCATTGATTAGGGGGTGGGGGGGTGACGTCCAGGGTGACGATTGGGGATTGGGAGCCAGTGTCCAGCACGGTGATTGGGGGCTGTGGACCGATGTCTGGGGTGGTGATCGGAGGGCTGGGAGCCAATGTCTGGGGCAGCGATCAGGGGGCATGAGGGCCAGCTGTACAGGGCCGATTGAGGGGGTGATGTCCAGGACAGCGATCGGGCACTAGTGAAGGATCCAGCACAGAAAGTGATCGGTGGTGGGTCCAGATGTCTGCAAGGAAAGGGGATCTCTCAGTACTCTGGAAGATTGGGACACCTTCGCAATGGTTCTCCAAGAGCTGATGTTAGGCTCTACACACACACACACACACACACATACACACACACCCCCCCCCCCCCACCGCAAGAATCACATCTGGATTCTTTTTTTTAATTAAGTGCTGTACGATGGGTGGCATGTTGGCACAGTAGTTAGCACTGCTGCCTCACAGTGCCAAGAACCCAGGTTCGATATCCTGGCTTGGGTCACTGTCTGTGTGGAGTTTGCAAACTCTCCCGGTGTCTGTGTGGGTTTCTGCCGGGTGCTGCGGTTTCATCCCACAATCCAAAGATGCGCAGGTTAGTACAATATGTGGGGTTACGGGTATAGGGCCTGGGTGGGACTGTTGTTGGTGTAGACTCAGTGGGCCAAATGGTCTCTTTCTACATTGTAGGAGTTCGATGATTCTATGATTGAACATAAGAACATAAGAAATAGGAGCAGGAGTAGGCCATCTAGCCCTTCCAGCCTGCCCCGCCATTCAATAAGATCATGGCTGATCTGAAGTGGATCAGTTCCACTTTCCCGCTTTCTCCCCATAACCCTTAATTCCCCTGTCTATCAGAAATCTATCTACCTGTGACTTAAATATATTCAACGAGGTAGCCTCCACCATTTCAATCGGCAGAGAATTCCAGAGATTCACTACCCTTTGAGTGAAGAAGTTCCTCCTCAAGTCCATTCTAAACTGCCCCCCCTTATTTTGAGGCTGTGCCCTCCAGTTCTGTTTTCCTTTCTAAGCAGAAAGAATCTCTCTACCTCTACCCTATCTAGCCCCTTCATTATCTTGTAAATCTCTATAAGATCCCCCCTCAGCCTTCTAAACTCCAACGAGTACAGGCCCAGTCTATTTAATCTCTCCTGACAAGATAACCCCCTCGTCTCCGGTATCAGCCTGGTGAACCTTCTCTGTACTCCCGCCAAGGCCAATATATCCTTACGCAAATAAGGGGACCAAAACTGCACACAGTACTCCGGTTGCGGCCTCACCAGTACCTTGTACAGTTGCAGCAAGACCTCCCTGCTTTTATATTCTATCCCCCTCGCGATAAAGGCCAACATTCCATTTGCCTTCTTGATCACCTGCTGCACTTGCAGACTGAGTTTTTGCAATTTGTGCACAAGGACCCCCAGGTCCCTCTGCACCGTAGCATGCTGCAGCTTTTCACCCTTGAAATAATATTCCCTCCTAGTATTATTTCTACCAAAGTGGATAACCTCACATTTGTAACATTATACTTCATCTGCCAGGTCCTCACCCACTCACTCAGCCTATCCAGATCTCTCTGCAGACTTTCCGCGTCCTCCATGCAATTCGCTTTTCTACTCACCTTCGTGTCATCAGCAAATTTTGTTACCTTACATTCAGCCCCCTCCTCCAGATCGTCTGTGTATATGATAAACAGTTGAGGCCCCAGCACCAATCCCTGTGGCACTCCACTAGTCACCAACTGCCAACGAGAAAAGCATCCATTGATTCCAACTCTCTGCTTCTTGTTTGATAACCAATATTCAATCCACGCTAACACTTTATCCCCAACTCCGTGTACCCTAACCTTCTGCAGCAACCTTTTGTGAGGTACCTTATCGAACGCCTTTTGGAAATCTAAAAACACCACATCCACCGGTTCCCCTCTGTCTACCGCACTAGTCACATCTTCATAAAAATCTAGTAAATTCGTTAAACATGACTTCCCCTTCACGAATCCATGCTGCATCTGCTTGATCAAACCATTCTTTTCTAGGTGTCCTGCTATTTCTTCTTTGATGATGAATTCTAGCATTTTTCCAACTATGGACGTTAAGCTAACCAGCTTATAGTTCCCTGCCTTTTGTCTGCTACCTTTTTTAAACAGCGGCGTAACATTAGCTGTTTTCCAATCTGCCTGCACTTCCCCAGATTCCAGCGAATTTTGATACATAATTACTAAGGCATCTGCTTTTACTTCTGCCATTTCTTTCAGGACCCTGGGATACATTCCATCCAGTCCTGGGGACTTGTCTACTTTCAGTCTCATTAGTCTACCAAGCGCTACCTCCCTAATAACAGTAATTGTATTAAGGACCTCATCCCCTACCAACGCTCTATCTTTAATATTCAGTAAGCTATTTGTGTCCTCTTCTGTGAAGACTGACACAAAAAACTTATTTAAAGTCTCAGCCATTTTCTTTTTACCCACTGTTAAATCTCCCCTCTCGTCTTCCAAGGGTCCAACATTCACTCTAGCCAGTGTCGTTGTCTTTATATATTTGTAAAAACTTTTACTATCATTTTTTATATTTAGAGCTAGTTTAGCTTCATACTCTATCTTTCCTTTCTTTATTGCTTTCTTAGCCATTCTTTGTTGTTTTTTAAATCTTTCCCAATCTTCTAATTTCCCACTATTTTTAGCCACTCTGTATGCATTTGTTTTTAATTTAAAACTCTCCTTTATTTCCTTCAATATCCACGGCTGGTTATCCCTTTTCTTACAGTCTTTCTTTACCATTGGGATATATTTCTGCTGAGTACCGAGAAAGATCTCCTTAAAAATCCCCCACTGTTCCTCAGCCGTCCTACCAACCAATCTGCGCCCCCAGTCTACATTAGCCAATTCCGCCCTCATCTTATCATAATCCCCTCTGTTCAAGCAGAGGACACTGGTTTGGGACCCTACTTTCTCACCCTCCATCTGCATCAGAAATTCAACCATATTGTGATCACTCGTCCTAAGAGGATCCCTCACAAGAAGATCCCTAATTCTGCCTGCCTCGATTGTGACTAGGAGCTCATCCAAAAAATTGATGCAATTTTCTCCTGTTTTTATGCTCCTTTAACACTGTGAATTTTCTTCATAAAATTCCACTCACTATATATTTAACTGCCTGTCCCTTTGGTTTCTGTTGTTCTAACATTACTTATGTATGCCTTTCCTGAATGGTACCATTGACTACCCCAAAGTATTTCTGATTAGCAGGATGATGTATTTGCTTTATGCAGTCTACAGCTACTAATCTCTTTATTGGTGTTTACATCTTGTAAAATACCTCATGAAATATGGACCTGCTGGCATATTCATGACACGTAAAGCCTTTTTTATGGTTTATGTATATTGCATATTGTATAGTGTTGATTTAAAGCAGAGGAGGGACTCTTACTTCACTTTAGTTCTGAGTCTTTGGCTCTGAACACTTGATATACATTTTACAATGCACAATTTTTCCGTTGGGAAAGAGGTACAAAAGTCTGAGATCACGTACCAACTGACTCGAGAACAGCTTCTTCCCTGCTGCAATCAGACTTTTGAATGGATCTACCTTATATTAAGCTGATTTTTCTCTACACCCTAGTTATGACTGTAACGCTATGGCCGAGATTCTCCAGCCTACCAGCTGCATGTTGCCAGCCAAAGTGAGGTGGCGTGTTGTTTACAAGTGACAGGATTTTCTGGTCCTGCTACTGTCAATCGAAATTTCCATTGGTCCACAATTGGTTTGGTGGGAAACCCATGGGCTTGGGTGCGCTGCCGGCAGGACCAGAGAATCCCACCGGCATGAATGGCTGGATAATTCTGGTCTACATTCTGCACCTGTCCTCCCCTGTGTGCTCTATGAAAGGTATAGTTGTCTAAGTAGTACGCAAAAAACAATACCTTTCACTGTATACCAATACATGTGACAATGGTAAATCAAATCAAATCAAACAAGTTTAGCAGTGATTGGAAACTGACACCACTTTGAACTAATCCTAAGCTTGCTGTGTAATCCTTAATCACATCAAATAACGTGTTTAACAGATCAGAAAGATAAACAATGTGGACATAAATATGAAATTATTTGGAAAAGGACTGCTTTGATTGCTATGTCTAGTGACATTGTAAAGACATGAAAAAAATTTATTTACAACATGCCTGCTGAAGTTGTCCCCCTTGGACATTTATATTTGTCATCATTGTAATATTCTGCCGCATCAACTTTGTCTCTTTTTCAGTCTGCTATACAAAGCCATAGACTCAAATGGAGAAAATATTGGCCCCATCTACAACAATCGTGTGGAGATTTCCATATTCTTTATCATCTACATCATTATTATTGCTTTCTTCATGATGAATATCTTTGTTGGTTTTGTGATCGTCACCTTCCAGGAGCAGGGAGAACTGGAGTATAAAAACTGCGAGTTGGACAAAAATCAGGTCAGAAATTACAAAAAATAACAGTTTTAACATTTGCCTCCTATTGGGAAGTACACAAATTCGTACACTAAAACTTCAATTCATTGTACCTTTCTGTCTTAATGAGGCTGCATTTCAACTGTAAGTTTATTGCTGATGTGAAGTGATTTGCATTTTGCAGCAATGCTAAACGTAGAGTGTAAATTCATAATCAGCACAATCTAGAGCTGTTAGCTTTGGTTGGACGTATTCCTGGAGTTTTGATCTTACTACATTCATTCAGTCCTGTGGTATTTGATAATTAACATCTGATCACATGACATCGGTCTACAGTTTGCCTTTCAAGGTTGGGTTCCTGTAATTTAGTATCTTTCTAGGTGCTTTACTTATTCTGTGAACAGGGAGGCCATCCAGGTACAGGCAAAAAACATTCATCAGTACAAACTACTGAAGCAAAACTCTACTTTTCTCTCGGGTTACGAGCAACAGTGCCTGGAAGATTCCTGGAAACTCCCACTACTACTAGCTAGTAGCTTTGTTGTTCTAAGAAAATCTTTCCTATTCAAAAGCAATGGTTCAGACTTCCAAGAGTCTGGTACACATCCCCCATAAAACTAGTGCATCATGTTAACGATAGCACTGACAGTCTCTGCACAAGAAGATCAAATTTAACTCAATTGACAATGGTTTTTCAAAGATATTACTCCCACAGTTGACATTGGAAATGCATTTAGTTCTAAGCTTTTTGACAAGTTTCCATATTGATGATCAATGGCTAAGAGAATAAGTCAAATTTAAAAATGATGCTCGATATCTATTTGATTTTTAAAACCGGATATAGAAATTATAAGCAGGTTATCTCACAAATCAGCTTCAGGATTATTTTGTTTTATTGTAGGTCATGTGCAGGGATGCTGGTATTGTAAGCAAAATCTCTGAGCTTGTTGGTGGTAATAAAACAGCTCACAGACCAAAAATAATTACAGTCAAGTAATTCTTGCACTAGATATTCAATATCATGACTGTTATCTTTACTTGTGGCTGGTGCATACACTCCAGTCTGCAAATTGGGTGTGCCCATGGAAAAAAATGAATTTAAGTGTTAAATTTTGGAGTTCTGTCATTGTTTTTTCTTCACGTAACCACGATCCATTAAGGTGCGTCTTGTGAGTCTGGTGTTTCTTACTCAAGTTAATATTGATCATATCCAATAAGGAATGTAAACATGTTCATCACCATTAATACTTAAACCTTTGAAATATTACATAATTACTTGATATTCATCATCTGTTTATCTGGTCAGCCTTACTTTTGATGGTGAAACATTGAGTGCTATGATGGTTGTTCCCAGCAATGATCCCACATGGCAGGTTTAAGATTTATGCATACTGTTATGATTTGTTAGAAAGAGTAAGCCAAGTAATTCACCAGAAAGGGGTTGGTGAGGAGAGGCATTTCACATCAGCAAGCAACTCTGAAATGGCACAAAGTTCTGGAAACTAAACATTGCCCAGTTTTCACGCTGAGGAGAAATGCTAAGCATTGGGGGAAATTAAACCACTATCCTGGGCTGAGAATTCAAATGAAATTATCTGAGGCTTTGCTTTTGTTGAAATGTACTTAATATTGAACAGTGAATTGATCATTGTTTGTGCCTTATTATCTCTCCTCTTTCGACTTTGGTGTTTTGGTGTCTGGAGCTTCAATATTGCAAGTAGTACATTACAGAGTCTTAATATAACAATTCATTAAGATATGCCAAAAATTTTATTGCAATCTATATTTATCGATCAGCAGATTGGTGTAAAGAGAAAGTTATGTTAGTATCAAAATATTCCTAGCTGCCAAAATCATTTGTTAAAAATGTTATCAATTAACCTGCATGTGTGCCTGAAAAAGGTCACAATTATTCTCTACTACTGTACCAGCAACTACTTCGTTTCTCAATAGAGCCTAATAAGTTAAAGGACAGAGTAATTATGTATCATATTGCATACATTCCATAGATAAAAGTTATAATCGATTGTAACTTGTCAGATCTACTTTGCAAACCGGGTTTCTATAGGAATTAGAAAGGTTTACGTTTGGTGTCTGCGGAGCTGAGGTCCAATAGTGTACAGATCTACAATGCTAAACGTAGAATGCTGCCGATTGTTATGAGTCTTCATCCTCTGCCATTTCTCCAACCTATTTTATTCTCAACCTCAGGTCAGAGATTGGCCACAAACCTGTGCCATGGCATTTGTGAAGGACCACACAGGTGCTGCACAATGCTTCAACTAAAACAATGCGTCAACCAGAATGTGATTGCAAAAACAATTGGATTACTTGAGCAGAGTGTCTGCTGCCTGGACCGTTCCAGAAATGCAGTTCAGTTCAGTCTGGCCCAGTGAGGGTGTTGAGAATCTTTGTGACATGCTATGTGCTGCACCATTTTGTGCTGCAAAAGGGAACAGTTAGAGGCGATGCTGGATCAAACAGGAAAACAAAAAGGGCAACATTTGAAAATGGCTAAATATTTAGCCAGCTGCTAAAATTCCTTGCAATATCAGTTCTAAGTACATCTGCCCTGATGCCAAACACCAGCATGGGAATTTCCACCCTCTTCTATCATTGGTCAAATATCATCTGATATTCCTTCTGAAGGTGAGTGACAGTACATCTTCTGGTGGATTGTCTTCCCCCTTCTCTGCTTCCAGTGGGTCTGGGTCTTGGATGTACCAGTAAAGAGAAAGACAGGACAGGATTTTCATTTCTGGGTCCCAATCCTACCAATGCAAATCAGGAAACCACAATTGCTTGCACTGGAACTCTGAGGGTGGTTTTGTAGGAGGGATCACTTAAAGACATTGGGTGGACTCCTGAAATTGGAGAGCCAATTCAAAATCATCCAGCAGTTTAGATCAGCAATCCCACCATTACAGTAGGCTCTGCTTAAGTATGTAGAGTGGTGCTTGGAAACCTTCAGTCACCAGCCATAGAAGTGGTAGATAAAAGGTTTAGAACATGAGGAGCAAAGCCCCACAGTAATGGGCACAGTAGAGATCACATTGAATAGAGCTCCCGGCTCCTTTGTCTACCTGGCTTCCTTTGGGAGGCCACCACCATTTCCAGAGTGGTGCCCTGACATAATAGATATTTGTGTGCAGCTGGAAAACCTCCTTGTGGAGACAGAAATATGTCATGGAGCCAGCCTGATGGTTTAATTTTTGCTTTCTGGTCCACGTCACCTCCATACCTGCTTCACGGGCCATTGGTAATTCAACCCACAATGTTTCATGACTTTTTAAAGTTTATTTGATTCTTTTATTAGTGTCACAAATAGGCTTACATTCACACTGCAATGAAATTACTGTGAAAATCCCCTCCTGATAACACTCCAGCACTTGTTCGGATGCGCTGAAGGAGGATTTAGTATGGCCAGTGCACCTAAACAGCACGTCTTTCTGACTGTGGGAAGCAACTGGAGTACCCGGAGAAAACCCACGGAGTCGCAGAGAACGTGCAGACTCACACGAGTGGCAAAAGTATATCATAGTAAATAAATCTCTGCTCATTCCAGAGAAGCAGTGGGTTAGAGGGTCAAGCATCTACAGCATGTAACCTCCTGTGACTGTGCTTGGGATATTTGTGGCCCCTTGTTCTGCTGCTCTGTGGTTTTTGTTCTTGTGTGAGTCCTCTCCCTGGCCAAACCGTTTGAGAAGAGAAAAGGGACGGGGTACTGGTGAGTGGCCAGTTCAAAGATTAGGAGCATTTGTGTGTGAACATAGAATAATTTGGATGCTGCTTTGAAGGATTATCAATTGTGGGCAAGAAAGGAAATAAATTATGAAACAGTTGTAGGTGCGGTGTGCAAGTAAGAGGAGGGCTACTGGTTTGAATGAGGTACTATTTTTATTACTGTTGTATTTAATAGTAAAGCCGCACAGTGTTTGTACTGACAGTAACATGGAAGTCTTACCTTAGCAACCCAGGTCAAGTCTTGACATTTCTTCTGGCACTATTGCGAGGTCCAGGCTATAAGCTTCATGCATTCATTGTTCACCCACCTCACATCATCGCTGTTTGGCAGTTTGATGTGGTACCCTTCTCTAATTTACAGGGATGAGGATGTTCATCCTTCTGGTAATTTGTTGCTGGAGCTTCTGGAAACTGTCCAAAATCTGAGCAATCTGGCAATAATTTTCTGTCAAATTTGAAAAGATCATTTTCAGCTTAGAGCCACATTGCACATTGTATAAAAGATGCTGCCAGCTACTCCTGCCCAGTAGTTGAGCTGTCTGGTAGCCAGCATGATTCACATTGATGGTTTGCCCATCATATTGAAGCGGCATGTCCTGTAAATGGTTGGTGCTGCCTGTAAGCAACATGCAGCGAATAATGCACATATTACCAACAGCCCACACATCTCAGACAAAGTTAAAATTATTCTCACCAAGCTTAATTCCACTCCCTTGTTTTTTGGTAGAATTTTTAATGTTGCTTTATTTAAGCAATTAGTCATTTTTAAAATAATAGACTGTACTTCAATAATTGGTTGGGGTTAGAGAGTTTCACGTTGCAATCACCTTCTGTATTGAGAAACGTTTTCCTTTCCTATGATTATCTTAAATTTGTGTCCTCTTGTAATCCTCACTAATCAGTAGAACAATTTACCAGTAATCATCTCATCAAAGCTCTTTAAAATCTTGAAAAAGTATCAACTCACTGCTTAACCTTCTGAGCTCTGGTGAAAGATGGCCCATGCTCTTGGCTCATCCCATTCTTTCCTGTGAGATTCTCCAATATTTAACTTTGTTACGCCAATCTTCATGCCAGATTGAAGGAAGCAGCTGCTTCTGGCTATCTCACCACTTTTTCTGGTGGGATATGGACTGTTGGGATGTTTATAAGGCCTGGAAATTAAAATAGGTAAAGTAATTTCAAATTTCCACGATTTAAACCAGCCCTCTGCCCATCCAAAACATGCTTGGAGTTAAAACCAGTTAAATGATCGTAGTTTTTGGCAGAATTAAATGCTTTTTTTTCATAATATTTAATCATGATCTGAGTTTTTCACCTCACTAAGGTGACCAGCTTGTGTTTATGATTAATTCAGCTGTGAGGATTGCATTTACAAAATTTGAAAATCCATTTAGTAAAATGTTTACAAATTATGAAGGAAGCTGTGTATTTTGGTGTGCTAACATAAGAACATATGAAATAGGAGCAGGAGTAGGCCATCTAGCCCTTCGAGCCTGCCCCGCCATTCAATAAGATCATGGCTGATCTGAAGTGGCTCAGTTCCACTTTCCCGCTTTCTCCCCATAACCCTTAATTCCCTTGCCTACCAAAAACCTATCTACCCGCGTCTTAAATATATTTAGTGAGGTAGCCTCCACCACTTCAACGGGCAGAGAATTCCAGAGATTCACCACCCTTTGAGTGAAGAAGTTCCTCCTCAACTCTGTTCTAAACTGCACCCCCCTTACCTTGAGGCTGCGCCCTCTAGTCGTGCTGTCCTTTCTGAGCGGGAAGAACCTCTCCACCTCTACCCTATCCATCCCTTTCATCATCTTATATGTCTCAATAAGATCCCCCCTCATCCTTCTAAACTCTAACGAGTACAAGACCAGTCTATTCAGCCTCTCTTCAGAGTTCAACCCCCTCAACTCCGGTGTCAGCCTAGTGAACCTCCTCTGCACTCCCTCCAAGGCCAAAATATCCTTGCATGAGTGCGGCGACCAAAACTGCACACAGTACTCTAGCTGCGGCCTCACCAATGCCCTGTACAGTTGCAGCAAGACCTCCCTACTTTTATATTCAATCCCCCTTGCTATGAAGGCCAGCATCCCATTTGCCTTCCTGACCACCTGCTGCACCTGTAGGCTGGGGTTTTGCGACTCATGCACAAGGATCCCCAGGTCCCTCTGCGCCGTAGCATGCTGCAGCTTTTCGCCCTGTAAGTAGTAGTCCTTCCTACTATTATTCCTGCCAAAGTGAATAACCTCACACTTGCCAACATTGTATTCCATCTGCCAGGTCCTCACCCACTCGCTCAGCCTATCTAGATCCCTCTGCAGACTTTCTACACCCTCCGCACAATTTGCTGTTCCACTTATCTTTGTGTCATCAGCAAATTTCGACACCTTACACTCAGCTCCCTCCTCCAGATCATCTATATAAATGGTAAATAGCTGAGGCCCCAGCACTAGTCCCTGGGGCACTCCACTAGTCACCAACCGCCGATCCGAATAGCACCCATTGACACCCACTCTCTGCCTCCTATTTGACAGCCAATCCCCTATCCATGCTAACGCCTTACCCCCAACTCCATGCCCCCTAACCTTCTGTAACAACCTTTTGTGCGGCACCTTATCAAACGCCTTCTGAAAATCAAGAAACACCACATCCACCGGTTCCCCTCCATCCACCGCACTGGACACATCCTCATAGAATTCCAATAAATTTGTCAGACCCGACTTCCCCTTAACGAATCCGTGCTGCGTCTGCTCTATCAAACAATTCTTCTCAAGATGCCTCGCTCTTTCAAGCATTTTTCCTACAACAGACGTTAAACTAACTGGCCTTTAATTCCCCGCCTTTTGCCTGCTACCCTTTTTAGACAGCGGCGTGACATTAGCCGTTTTCCAATCTTCCGGCACTTCGCCGGAATCCAGCGAGGTTTGGAAAATAACAATTTCCTGCCAAGAGATTTAATGTGATGTATCATGTTTAATTCTTTTGTGTGTTCATTTATCCACGTAGTTTTTAATCCTAGAGCTCCAGCAAAGAGAGCCTACAGCCAAGACCTCAGCTGCCTGACCACTAGGTGGCAGGAGGTACAAACTGTACAGACCAGGCCCTCATCTGCTTCTAAGCACCAGTTAATCTTCTGGCAGAAGCTCAGATTGGAAATTGAAAATAACTGCGAATTTATGCTCAATTAGTTTAATTTTTATTTTTTAGCATTCCCCTTTCCTTCATTAAATCTGCTTTTCTCCAATTTGGGATGACAGAATGCTATGAGACAAATTTCTCCATGAGTTTCCATCAATTGACAGAAATGCAGTTCACACTGTAGGAAAAGTCTTCTTCTTGTTACTTTTCCAGCAATTTAGCACTCTGTCACTTGAAGACTGTTAATCAACCCTAGTTAAACTGCAAGCTTCAGAAGTGTAAGAAATTTTGGATGGCAGCTGAAGATGTAATCTAAATCACAATGGCACAGTGGTTAGCACTGCTGCCTCACAGCATCAGGCACCTGGGTTCAAATCCAGCCATGGGTCACTGTGCGGAATCTGCATATTCTCCCCATGTCTGCATGGGCTCCTTCTGGGGGTGCCAGTTTCTTTCTAAAGTCCGAGAGACATACTGGTTAGGTGCATTGGCCATGCTAAATTCTCTCTGTGTACCTGAACAGGTGCCGGTGTATGATGACTAGGAGATTTTCACAGTAACTTCATTGCAGTGTTAATGTAAGTCTACTTGTATCACTAACGAACAGGAAATAAACTTTAAATGTTTAAATCCAGTTTGACTTGTTTGGAAAATCCATGCTTGTATATCAGTAGTGTTAACTGGTATATACTGATCAGGTATATTGAAAAGCTGAGGATGCATTTTAATGATGTGAAGATGCCAGCGTTGGACTGGGGTAAACACAGTAAGAGGTTTCACAACACCAGATTAAAGTCCAACAGGTTTATTTGGTAGCAAAAGCCACTAGTTTACGGAGCACTGCTCCTTTGTCAGATAAGGGGGAGTTCTGTTCACAAACAGGGCATATAAAGACACAAGCTCAATTTACAAAATGATGATTGGAATGCGAGTCTTTACAGGTAATCAAGTCTTAAAGGCACAGACAATGTGAGTGGAGAGAGGGTTAAGATATTGTGTATTGTCTCCAGCCTGTTGTGAGAAATGGTCAGATACTCACTTTTATGATCCCCCCCTTGAATCAAAGACACGGATGAGTTCAGCTAACTGTCGGTTTATTCGATCTTGCAAGAAAGGGTGCCGTCCCGTGGGTACACACACCTTGCTTTACACAATCATAGTTTATATACATTTTTCTAGATAACAATAGGACAGCCCTCCTTTCTTCATTGGTTACCACTTCCTAATCTCTTTACCGAGTGAGCTCCTCCCTTGTTGACATCCCATTAACTCTAATCCAATCACCCCCTTTAAGGCTTGAATCGTTTTACCTCTCATTAATTCAGCTAACTCTTTTTCATTGTCCTGTAAATCACTAACACATTTATTTTATATGGTGTAAATTAGTTTGTTTTCCTATCTCTTTTAAGCTATGCTGAAGACCCCGGGCGCCTGCCAGTCTCATGTTTTTTTCTTCTTTTTCTATGTGTTTCATCATCTGCTGGTCTTAGCGTTTAACCCCTTAGGTTACAATAACGGTTCTGTCATGGTTTCCGCCCCAGATGGTTTGACTCAAAAATTACACTACCATCCCTTACACTGTTAATGAGATTTTGCACGCCCAGGCAAATCATGAGCAACTGAGGGTTACAGATAGTGTGACATGAACCCAAGGTCCCAGTTGAGGCCGTCCTCATATGTGGAACTTGGCTATCAGTCTCTGCTCAGCGACTCTGCGTTGTCATGTATCATGAAGGCCGCCTTGGAGTATGCTTACCCGAAGATCAGAGGCCAAATGCCCGTGACCACTGACGTGTTCCCCAACAGGAAGACAATACTCTCGGTGATTGTCGAGAGGTGTTCATTCATTCGTTGTCATAGCGTCTGCATTGTTTTCTCCCCAGTGTACCATGCCTCGGGACATCCTTTCCTGCAGCGTATCAGGTAGACAACATTGACTGAGTTGCAAGAGTATGTACCATGTACCTGGTGGATGGTGTTCTCATGTGAGATGATGGCATCCATGTCAATGATCCGGCATGTCTTGCAAAGGTTGCTATGGCACGGTTGTGTGGTGTCGTGGTCACTGTTCTCCTGAAGGCTGGGTAGTTTGCTGCGGACAATGGTCTGTTTGAGGTTGTGCGGTTTTTTGAAGGCAAGAAGTGGGGGTGTGGGGATGGCCTTGGCGAGATGGTCATCTTTGTCGATGACATGTTGAAGGCTGCGGAGAAAATGTTGTAGTTTCTTCACTCAGGGGAAGTATTGGATGACAAGGGTATTCTGTCCGCCTTGTCTCGGGTTTATCTTCTGAGGAGGTTGACGCGGTTTTTCACTGTGTCGGAGCTGTCAATTGATGAGTCAAGTGCCATATCCTGCTGTTATGAGGGCATCCTTCAATGTCTGGAGGTGTCTGCTGCGATCCTCCTCATCTGAGCAGATCCTGTGTATACTGAGAGCTTGTCCATAGGGGATGACTTCTCTATCGTGTTTAGGGTGGAAGCTAGAGAAGTGGAGCATTGTGAGGTTATCTGTGGGCTTGCCGTACAGTGAAGACACAGATGCCATCATCTCACATGAGAACATCATCTACCAGGTGCATGATACATACTCTTGCAACTTGGCCAACGTTGTCTACCTGATAGGCTGCACGAAAGGATGTCCCGAGGCATGGTACATTGGAGAGACCATGCAGACGCTATGACAACGAATGAATGAACACCACTTGACAATCACCAGGCAAGAGTGCTCTGTTCTTGTTGGGGAACGCTTCAGCGGTCATGGGCATTCAGCCTCTGATTTCATTCTCCAAGCGTTCTCCAAGGCAGCCTTCATGACACATGACAATGCAGAGTCGCTGAGCAGAGACTGATAGCCAAGTTCCGTACACATAAGGATAGCCTCAACCGGGATCTTGGGTTCATATCACACTATCTGTAACCTTCACGATGCTCACATCTTGCCTGGGCTTGCAAAATCTCACTAACTGTCCCGGCTGGAGACAATACATGTCTCTTTAACCTGTGCTTAATCCTCTCTCCACTTTCATTGTCTGTACCTTTAAGATTTGATTACCAGTAAAGACTCACATTCCAATCATTATTTTGTAAATTGAGCTTGTGTCTTTATATGCCCTGTTGTGAACAGAATTCTCACTTACCTGACAAAGGAGTAGCACTCCAAAAGTTAGTAGTTTTTGCTACCAAATAAATCTGTTGGAGTTTAACCTGGTATTGTGAGACTTCTTATGATGTATTTTAAAAGTGTTGTTCTAAATGAAGGAACATTTTATTTCAAAACGTAAAATGAAGGGAAAGATTTTAAATTTTTACCACCAGGTGATAAACTGGAAGGAGTAAATCAGCCATACATTAATATATATAATGCAAAGGAGGTGACACTTATCACTAGTTTTCCACCTGATGGTGAAAGTTAAGATCTTACCCTGGGAATTTGAGTTTTGGGTTTAGATATAATTTTAAATGGCTTGCCTCTGATGGATGCAATTTTTCCTCAATGAAACACCTCGGGATATATTTCTACATACATGTTTCTGCATTGAACGTGTAATATAAATGCAAGGTTTTTTTTAAAGAGAGAAAGTCTGACACTAACTTCCTGAATTGGTGCATAATTTTCACAAATAATGCAATGGGATGCTGAATATGAAATAGATCACTCTATTCTAGACTGCCTAATCGGTTAACAAAAATTGAATAAAAACCTATTTACACACACACATTCACACAATTTGCAATATTAATGTACATATTTATTAAAGAAAAATTGTTTGATGATAGGAAGCTCCTTACCAAAGTGTGTGAATTTCAATTTTTTTTTAATGTTGGAGTTGTTAAACTGTTCAGGGTTAGAATATTTGCAGACTCTGGGGATAAATTGTGACACTGTATTGCTGTAATTGAAAGAAAATTGACAAATTGATGGAGAACAATAATATGTCAAGTTTTTTGATACAGGAGTAAAGTTGTGATAGCGCAAAGCAGATAATCGAAAATGGATAGCAGGTTTAAACCTAGCCCAAAATCGGTCATTGTCTATTATCCAGCTTGTGTCATTGGCAAATAAATTTTTACCCATTGTATTTTATTGAGTAATGGAAATGAATGCCCAATAGATTATATTTTATTCAAGATTTTTTTAATTAAGTTATTATGGATTTCTAAGGAAAGATTCTTAGTTTAAAGTTTCTTATGCCTGGTGTCATACTGTTTAATCACAGGAAACCTCTTTTTGTCTCTGTAGCGTCAATGTGTAGAGTATGCTCTAAAAGCCAGACCACTTCGCAGATACATCCCAAAGAACCCCTACCAGTATAAGTTTTGGTATGTGGTAAACTCAACTGGGTTTGAATACATCATGTTTGTCCTCATCATATTGAACACACTTTGTTTGGCTGTACAGGTAAGAAAAATGCTAAAACATACTAAAGCTGATAGAATCAACATGCCTAATTTTTTTTGTAGTTTTGCAAATGTCTGTGTTTATAAATCATGGCGTAGAAAATGTTTGAAAGTACTGTTAACATCACTAATTTAAAGATCTAGGCCATAAAATTCATTAGGGCCCAAAAATGGGTGCTGGGGTTGTGATGCAAGATTACCTCATACCTATTGCTTCCAACACACCAAACTGCTTGCTAATTTAAATCACTGTGTGCAATTAACACTAAGTGTGTTGCCAGAGCTAAGGGTACAGTTGAATATAAAAGTAGGGAGGTCTTGCTGCAGCTGTATAGGGCACTGGTGAGGCTGCAGCTGGAGTACTGTCTGCAGTTTTGGTCGCCGCACTTACGCAAGGATATTTTGGCCTTGGAGGGAGTGCAGAGGAGGTTTACTAGGCTGATTCCGGAATTGAGGGGGTTGAACTATGAGGAGAGGCTGAATAAACTAGGCTTGTACTTGTTAGAGTTTAGAAGAATGAGGGGAGATCTCATTGAGACATATAAGATGTTGAATGGGATGGATAGGATAGAGGTGGAGAGGCTCTTCCTGCTCAGAAAGGACAGTAGGACTAGAGGGCACAGCCTCAAGATAAAGTGGGGGGCGGTTTAGAATGGAGTTGAGGAGGAACTTCTTCACTCAAAGGGTGGTGAATCTCTGGAATTCTCTGCCTGTTGAAGTGGTGGAGGCTGCCTCGCTCAATATTTTTAAGACGCGGGTTGATAGGTTTTTGATAGGCAAGGGGATTAAGGGTTATGGGAAGAGGGCGGGAATGTGGAACTGAGCCATGACAGATCAGCCATGATCTTATTGAATGGCGGGGCAGGCTCAAGGGGCTAGATGGCCTACTCCTGCTCCTATTTCTTATGTTCTTATGTACAGTTGAGTGACTGCATGCCTGTATAAGGATACAAAATCATGAGAAACTAGTACAAAGTAAAAGCAGCCTGCACTACTTAAAGGGGAAGTGCACTGTGGCTGCACCAGATAGAAATCATTCTAAAAGTGATTGGCAGAACATGGCAGGGAACCAACTTTGAGATTTTCTGAGACTGCACTCTGCACTGGAGGTCTTGTTGTGGGAGGTGGAGAGATGTCATCTGTCTACCAGGAGCTGGTAAGCATTCCAGACAAACTTGTAAAGACATTGGAATCAGATACCCCAGCAGGAAATGCCAGGAATCTAGCACTGTTGTAAAAAGTCCAGAGTCCTCATACATGTGATCAAGGTCACTTAATGGACAGGATTTTATGGCCTCGCTCATCCCAAAACTGTGAAATCCTGCCCAAGATCAACTGTTCTTTCCATGGCCCACGCCCACTCGCTCCAATTCCCATAGCAGATCTCTTCAAATGTCATTCCCCACAAATCTGCACCACTGGACCCACTCACTCTGCAATGCAGAACACTCCCATCACTCACCAAACAACAATCTCTATCAAACATGACTTATGCTTAACATTCATAGCTTCACCTCTACCTCACAAAAGTTGCAGACTGACATCTCTCAGCTTGCATACACTGCTGGCTATTCAAACTTGCATCCCCCAAACATATTTCACAAAACTGGCGCCCTTCTCTTACAATACAAGATGACACTTATCCAGAGGCAACAGGACCAAGCTGGCAAGGGATGGGCACGGCTGCATGTCTTAATCAGATAGAGGAGGCAGTAGTCATTATCATTGGAGGAATTTTGACCCAAGGTTATGGTCAGTGGTGGGCTGAAACCATCAAAGGTGATGGAATTCTCCAAACAAATCTTTCTTTTCACATCCCATTTCCTGCTCTTCTGATTTACAGACTGCAGATGGTGTTAGCGAGCACCTTGTGCTTTATCCTTACCCCTCACCATCACTCTATCCTTGTACCTTTCTCAAGAACTGCAACCTGTTAGACAGTGGTGAAAGAACAAGAGAAGGAGGAACAGATCAACAGTGATGAAGAAGAAACCTCCTCATGTGCTCTTGCATTCACAACAACAGCTCAGCTACATATTTTAGAGGATGGCTTAGCAGAAAGATGTATGTATGATTAAACTGGAGCCTGGCCAAAGGACAAGGGTAGCAGAGATGCCACTCATTGGAAGGTTGCACAAGTTCCACTGCAGACCACTCAGGTGAAGATTTTGATGAAGCAGCCTATAGAAGAAGACTGATAGGTGTGCACAGTCAAATGCCTCATGATTGACAAACTTGTCATAAAGCTTGGATCTATGTCAAGGTACATAGAGGGACACAGCACCAGTTAGAGCTTGGAGCTTATTCTTTCCAATGTGGAAGTGATAGCCAAACCTTTAATACACTTATAGACCCAAACATGATGCAACCTTTCCTTGCCACTGCCTTAGCTTCCTTTATAGCATAAGCAGAAGCCACCCAATGTTTGGATGCTACTTGGAAGTTCAGACTGCTTTTAGACAAACTTAAACTGCTGCCATCCTGGCTGCAACTAACAGTATTCAAAAGGGTTTGCAGGTCGTCACAGCAATTTCTCCTCTGACAAAATAGTAGGATTGCTGAAATGTTTCCTGGAGCAGTGATTTGTGGAACATTAACCTGCTGTCTCAATGACAGCAATCATCCTCGCAGCACTGCTGTTTTGCCAGTGACCTTTCTGTGGCCTGTCAACTGGACTGCCCATCTCCTGTCACTCATGTCAAGAGAGTGCAATCCAAAGCCAGGCCTTCTAGTTCCAGAAGTTGTCCTCCAAGGCCATCTGCGGTCTCATCCATTGAAATTCAGTAGCCTTCCATCAAGCATGCTGCGCAGCATCTGGTAGGAGCACTAGGACAAAGATATACTGCACTGAGAGAACACTCAATGATGATTAGTTGGCATTTATATACAATATGGTGTCAATTCTATAAATTTTTTTTCAGGAGTTTTTGTTTTGTGGTGACTTTTATTTTAGCGCTGTGGCCAAACAAATGCTCTAGTGGTCAATAAGAAAGGGAAGGTACAGGTCTGTTGGCGAATGGGAAATTGCATTGTGTTTACTGGGAACGTGATTAACTAATCTGATCATGAACAGGCTGGCCAAAAAGGGGCTGTGTTAGTTGTCTCCTCCCTTCCTCTGCACTCGTTTCCTCCTCCTTCGCTGGTTGCCCTATATCTGGTGAATGTGTTCTCATGATGGCAAGTTTGTGCACAATGCAACACACTACCACAAATATTGACACACACTCTACCAAGCATTTCAATTAATCTTCTGAATGGTCCAGACATCACAGGCATTTTTTAACCATCCTGCTCTGTCACATTTCATGTGGTAACATGGCCTTTGTTGCATGCATGTTGCCCTCAGGTATATGTTCTATATCAGAGTCATGAACCATGCTATCAATGCCTTTGTTGCCTTGTAACCACCTTCTAGTTTGTTGTGGTGGCTTAAATGCAGATAGTACAATGGACTGCCACGGAATGAAGGTATGGTGATTGCAGCCAGGATACTGGACATTGACTTGCGTATAATGTTGCTCATAGTCTCACACCAGCTGGATATGCAAGAAATGGTATTCCTTCTGGTTGTGGTACATTGCTGTGCCACACCTTATTGATTAGAGGCCCAGTACATCTTAGAGTTTACATGTGGCGCCTGCAAAGTGGCATGTGTTCAGCCACTGATACCATAGAGAAGCCTTCAATCCTCGTGAAGTCACCTGCTTGTGCTATCTGGTTAGCGCTGGTGGGAGAGAATGAAATGCACTTCATCCTCTTGGAAGTCAGAGCTTCAGTGACCTCCCTATGCCACAGTGCTTGGCAAAGTCCGAAAGACATGCTGGTTAGGTGTATTGGCCATGCTAAGTTCTCCCTCAGTGTATCTGAACAGGTGCTGGAATGTGGCGACTAAGGGATTCTCACAGTAACTTCATTGCAGTGTTAATATAAGCCTATTTGTGACGCTTATAAATACCCTTTAAACTTTAAAACTGGGAGATGTTGCCAATATCACCTGCTCCAGCCTAGGTGGATCTCGATCATTACAGTCACAGATAATGCCATCCTTGTCCTATTCTGAAGTTACAGCTGGGGTTGTAACAGCTGGCAGATGTCAGTGACATGTTCTTTGAAGCAGAGACATCTGACATACTATTCCTCACTGAGGTTCAGAGAAGGAATTACTCCCTGATTTATGATCATCTGCTAAATATCCTTTTCCCCCTTCTTCTTCCTCTTCCAACAGCATGTCTTAGTCTGCATCATAACTACTGAACCCCACCGTCATGCTGCAGTTCAAGGAAATTGCATTCTTCTGCACCCAAGTCTGAAATCAAAAGATTTGCTGTTGAATCAGGATAAAGTCCTACAGCAAATGCCACACCATCCCCTGTGGACTTTAGCAAATTGAAAGAACTCTAGAAACTACTGAACACTTATGCAATCAAAGTGACAACCAGTAGTTATCAATCATCAACTAATCTGAAAATAGTTGCTGATACCTTTAAATAATGCTGGAGAAGGTTCCTTCCTGCAGCTGAATGCATGTTCAGCCTTGTGAAGCTAGGAGAGGATGTTAGCTGAATCGGTGGACTCCAGTATGGCACCATGGTGTCAAATCAGCCCCACACAGTGATTGATGCCACAATCTGCCCACTGTGCCTACTGCTGACAGACTCTTTCTGTGTACCATTAATATCTATTCAAAATGGCCACTGGCATGCCTTGCACAGGAAATTTGTGCACATAGTGCAGTTGTCGTTTTGAAGACTAAATGACATTCGTTCTGCCATCATGCTAAGTGCTAAGGAGTTAACTTTCATGATCCTAGTGTTGTTTAACTTATATTTAAACAACTTGATAATCTAATACTGATTCATGTTTTATTTTAACCTATACATTATTGTGATTTTTGAGCTTTAAACCTATTGCAAGCCTAAACGCATGCATACTTCACCTTCAGGAGCAAATATCTTTTGTATTAGGTAACTATTGTGATTTTCTTTAAAACATTCTTAACCAGTGGAGAACATTTAAGCTATTGCTTAAATATATATTTTGAAAAAAAAGGGGGCAAAAGTAGAAATAATCATAGGAATTCTCACACTTCACCCAGAGAATGTTCGCATTAAGATTATTCAAAATAGGAAACAATGTAAATGAACTGAAGTCTAGCAACTGGACAACATGAGACAGTGATATATTTCATATGCCTATTAAGTTTGTCACTCAGAAATAGCATGTCCTTAGTCATGAAAAAATCTTCATCAGATTGTGTTCAAGTGTCAGTTTTATACAGGAAGTCAATTCTGTCATATGGATCAGAATTAACAGGTATAATTTTTAATTGAGGGTGGTTGCATCCACGCCCTTAAAAGATGATTGGAGCAGGTCCAATTTCTCCCAATTTCTCAGAGTGGACATAAAGTAAGGCATTGGGCTCTTAATTTACATATGCAAAGCTCCCAGATGGCTAGGGAGGAAGCCTGAAAAAGCAGCCTACCGTGTTGACAAAATGGATGGATAAGATTTAGGAGTGAGAGGATTCAGCCATCACACATCACACTCAAACTCTGCACCAGTGCTGTCAAGAATGTAGCCCACAGTATAAAACTATAAATATAAAACTATAATATGTAATTTCATAATCTTGTAAAGCATTGTTGTCTATGTTTTTAGCACTATGAACAATCTCCGCTTTTCAACTACACAATGGATATCCTCAACATGGTCTTCACTGCTGTGTTCACTGTTGAAATGGTTTTGAAACTCATAGCTTTCAAGCCAATGGTAAGCAGTTTTTATATCCTAATATAATCATATGAAAATAACAAACAGAGATCTACATCAGCAGATAGACTGTAAATTGTGTTATCTTTTTCACGTTTCCATTTTCTTGGGAGGAAACTTATGGATGGATTTGCAGTTTAATTTTGAAATAGTGTGACCATGCTGAAGATGGTGACATAGCAAATGAGTGCATAGATATCATTTTCACAGTAAAAGGACAGGCAAATCTGTAAGGCACAAGGCCCATTTGAAAATAACCCATTTTACAGTATCTCTGACCGTAGATTCATCAGGTGTTGTTTTTAACAACTATGTCTTCAGCCAATTTGAGAAATTTTGTGTTTAATCTTTCTAATTAAACACTATGGCACTTAAACCAGTCTGTGTTTATTTAACCTGTTAATGTCTCTGTCATGTGACAAGAGCTACATATATATAAATACAACAAAATTCCCCATTGGGTCAATTTAAATCCAACAATATAGAAGAGTAAGAAGTTGTCTTTTCACAACTATTTTTCATTGCTTTTGTCCATAATGTGCATAGACACCAGATCCAGATTTGAATTTTTGAATATACAACATATCGTATCCATTGGAAAATGTAAAATATAGGTGTCTGACTTTTCCCTGCTACTCATGCTGGATCTTAAAATGCAGATCCATACAGTTCCATAAAGTTATTCAGATTTATTGTTAGGATTTCCAGTTTGAAATTTAAGTCAATATTACCCAATAACCCTAGCAGCAGAACAAAAGATTTTAAAATCATTGTTTAATACAAACATACTGATTAATAACAAAAGTGAAAAAATTAGTTAAGTATATGCCTAATGTTCTTACACTTTTCATCTTAAATTTATTATAAGATTTCTCTAACGTAAAGATGATAGAAACATAGAACTTGGAGTAGGTCATTCAACCTTTTGAGACAACTTGGCCATTCAGTAAGATCATGGCTAATCTGATTGTAGTCAATCTTTGCCGTCAGCCTCCATTGTCTATCAAAAATCTATCTCACTCTATCCTGAATAAATTCAGTGACCTAGTCTCGACTGCTTTCTGGAGAAGAGAATTCCACCTACCAATGTCCCTTTTAGAGACAAAAAATATCCTTCTTCCTCATCTTCAAAAGTAGATCCCTTATTGTTAAACTGTTTCCCCTGGTTCTAGTTTCTCTCACAAGTGGAAGCATCCTCCCAGTATCTACCTCATTAAATTCTTTCATGATTTAAAGATCACCTCTTCTAAACTACAGTGGCTATAGGCCCAATCTATTCAACCTTCCTTCGTAAGCCCCTTATCCCAGGAGTTGAGTGAGTCTACTTTGTACTGCTTCTAACACAATTATACATCTTTTTCAAATAAGGAGACCAAAACTGTACACAGTATTCTAGGTATTGTCTCATCATAAGAACATAAGAACATAAGAACATAAGAAATAGGAGCAGGAGTAGGCCATCTGGCCCTTCGAGCCTGCCCCGCCATTCAATAAGATCATGGCTGATCTGTCGTGGCTCAGTTCCACTTTCCCGCCCTCTCCCCATAACCCTTAATCCCCTCTCTTATCAAAAACCCATCAACCCGCTTCTTAAAAATATTTAGCGAGGCAGCCTCCACCACTTCAACGGGCAGAGAATTCCAGAGATTCACCACCCTTTGAGTGAAGAAGTTCCTCCTCAACTCCGTTCTGAACCGCCCCCCCTTTATCTTGAGGCTGTGCCCCCTAGTCCTACTGTCTTTTTTGAGCAGGAAGAGTCTTTCCACCTCTATCCTATCCATCCCATTCATCATCTTATACGTCTGGTAAAACTTTGCTACTTTCACCCATTCCTCCTGCAATAAATCCGAACATTCCATTTGCCTTCCAAATCATTTTCTGTACTTACATACTAACTTTTTATGATTCATATGCTATGACACCCAGAATCCTCTGTCCCACTGAATTCTGCAATCTTTCTCCATTAAATAGTATACTGCTTTTCTATATTTCCTGCCAAAGTGGATACATTCACATTTTTTGACATTATACTCCATCTGCTAAGTTTTTGCTCAGTCACTTAACCTGTCTATATTCCTTTGCAGACTCTCTTCCTCCTCTTGACAACTTACCTTCCTATCCTTCCTGAATAAAAGTGTTACATTAGCTATTTTCCAATCCACTTGGACTCTTCCAGAATCTAATAATTTTTGGAAGATTATAACCAATGCACCTATATCTCTGAAGCCATTGCTTTTTAGATCCTAGGATGAAGGCTGTCTTATCCAAGGGACTTGTTAGCCTTTCAATCAAAAAATAAATTCCCAGCTCTTTTTTTCTTATGATGGATGTCATTTTAAGCTGTTCCCTCCTGTTCACCTCCTGATTTTCAATTAGCTTTGGGAAGTTATCTAAGTCTTCTACAGTGAAGACAGACAACAATACCTGTTCAACATTCTGCCATTTTCTTGTCTTCCATTATCAATTGCCCAGACTCACTCTTTAGAGGACCAACATTAGTTTTTCTCTTCACTCTTTTCCTATCTAAATTCTTACAGGAACTCTATGTTTTGATATTACATGCTAACCTTCTCTCAGACTCTTCTCCCTCTTTTTTAAAATCATTCTTTGCTGGTTTTTAAAGTTTGACCAGTCTTCTAATTTACCGCTAATCTTTGCTATTTATGCTGAACCATTAAATGCAGATCTAAACTGTGGATATTAATTACTTCATATGGTGATTGGGATTTATTGTTTGGATTCCAGTTTAAGATTTAAAACAATTTAACTCAATAACCCTATCTACCTGAACAAAACATTTTGAAGCCAATGTTTAATACAAAAATACTGATAAAGACAGGTGAAAAATTTAACTAAGGATATGCTTAATTTTGTTACAGTTTTCAAGTTAAATTTGTGATAGGATTTCTTTCTGTAAAGAAGGATCATTGGAACTTAGGACTTAAGAGCAGGAGTAGGCCTTTGAGCCTGCCTTGCCATTCAATAAAATCATTAGATTGTGGCCAACTCCACCATCTGCATCTGCCCCCATGAACCCATGACCCCTGTCCATCGAAAATCTGTTGAACTCTGCCTTGAAAAAATTCAACGACCCAACATCTATAGCTATCCGGAGAAGATAATTCTTTTTCTTTTTTTCAATTTAATGTTATCCTTAACTTCCTTTATTCAGGCATGGATGATGCAACCTTCTCAAAGTGTTTCTGTTTCACTTGGATAAATCTTTGCTGAGAGTTATTGAATAGCTCCTTAAAGGTCTTCCATTGCATTCCAACTGTCCTACTGTTTAACCTAGTTTTCCAATTCACTTCTGTTGGATCTTCTTTCCTTATTCAGGTTTAAAACACTAGTCTTAGACTCATACTTCACTTCATAGAATCATGGAAACTTGTCCATGCCGCCCCTTTTTTTTAAACAACTAAGCTAGTCCCAATTGCCCACATTTGGCCCATATCCCTCTATCCCCATCTTACCCATGTAACTATTTAAATGATTTTTAAAAGACAAAATTGTAGCCGCCTCTACTACTATCTCTGGTAGCTTGTTCCAGATACTCACCACCCTCTGTGTGAAAAAATTGCCTTTCTGGACCCCTTTGAATCTCTTCCCTCTCATCTTAAACCTATGCCCTCTCGTTTTAAACTTCCTTATGTTTGGGAAAAGATTGACTATCTAGCTACCTACGCTCCTCATTATTTTATAGACCTCTATAAGATCACCCCTCAGCCTCCTATCCTCTAGAGAAAATGTCCCAGTCTATCCAACCTCTCCTTATAACTCAAACCATCAAGTCCCGGTAGCATCCTGGTATATCTTTTCTGCACTCTTTCTAGTTTAATAATATTCTTTCTGTAACAGGGTGACCAGATTTGTACACAGTATTCCAAGTGTGGCCTTACCAATGTCTGGTACAACTTCAACAAAACGTCCCAACTCCTGTATTCAATATTCTAATAAATGAAACCAAGCACACTGAATGCCTTCTTCACCAGTCTATGCAGCTGTGACCTGTGAATAATAGTGGACCCAGCACTGATCCCTGAGGCACACCACTGGTCACAGGCCTCCAGTTTGAAAAACCACCCTCTGTCCCCTGTCATCTAGCTAATTTTGTAATCCATGGATCCCGTGTGATTTAATCTTATGCAACAACCTACCATGCGGTACCTCATCAAAGGCCTTGCTAAAGTCTATGTAGACAACATCAACTGCACTGCCCTTATCAACCTTCTTGGTTACTCCTTCAAAATACTCAATCGAATTTGTGAGACATGATTTTCCACTCACAAAGCCATGCTGACTGTCCCTAACCAGTCTTTGCCTCTCTAAATGCAGCAGATCCCTGTCTCTCAGAATACCTAGTAACAACTTACCCACTCACAGAGACTCACTGGCCTGTAGTTCTCGGGCTTTTCCCTGCAGCCATTTTTAAACACCATCCAATCTTCAGACACCTCATCTGTGGCTGTCAATGGTTTAAATATCTCCACTAGGTGATCCACAATTTCCTCCCTAGCCTCCCACAACATCCTGAAATACACTCCATCACATCCCAGAGATTTATCTACCTTGATGCGCTTTAAGACTTCCAGCACCATCTCCTCTGTTATATGTATACTCTTCACAACATCACTATTTATTTCCCCAAGTTCCCTAACATCCATGCCTTTCTTAAATACTGATGAGAAATTTTCATTCAGGATCTCACCCATCTCTTGGGGATCTGCACATAGATGACCTTGTTGATCCTTAAGAGGCCCTGCTCTCTCCCTAGTTACGCTTAGCCCTATGCGTATTTGTACAATCTCTTTGGATTCTCCTTTGCCTTATCTGCCAAAGAAATCTCTTGTCCCCTTTTTACCTTTCTGATTTCTCTCTTAATTCTACTCTTACACCCTTTAGCTCTTCAAAGGATTAATTTGATCCCAGCTGCCTACTTCAAACTGAACAGTGCACTGTTGCCTTGGAGAATATAGAAAACCTGCACTATATTAATGAGTATGGTCCCAACATTACAGAAAAAAATGGCATAACCACTGAAACCATTACTTGTGTCATTGTCAAACTTTTCTTGGATCCTGTGCTTCTCCACTGTCTTTCTTAGCAATACAGTATAAATTCTGTTCTCATTCAACCAGCCTATAAAATTAATTCCCATGTCCAAATATTCTGCACCAACACTGATTTGATCACCACTGCGACTTTGATTGAACAAAAACAGCACTGATGACTTGGCAGTCATGTGATTCTTCTTGAGGGAAGAAAAATGGATATTTTCCTTGGCGATTTTCACTAAGTTGGTACTGCCTTAGTAAATGTTGAACTAACTTAATGACAGTTATGTTTAATAGATTAAACACAAATTGCACCTATGTGTGCAGATGTGTCATAAAGATGGCGGCTAACCTGAAACCAAAATTGGCCCTTTGTCAATATCTATTCTCGGGGCAGGATTCTCTGGCCCGGATAATTTTTCAGGATTATTTGCTCTCGTTGATCATCAATGGACCTTTGGCTGGGCTGTTGAATTTCTTGCGGCATGTCCTGCCATGATGGGTCTGGAAAATTTTGCCTTGTTCCTTGACAGTAATTGGGAGTTATCTCCTGAGTGCCTCCTGGTCACTCTTATTCAGTGAGAATTTTTTCAGCCATGGGAAGGAGGATGTGTGTGTGTATGTGTGTGTGTGTGTGTGTGGAGGAGTTAACTCCCCTGAAACTGCATCTTACACCCTCTCAGGTTTCCCCATGGCAAGATCCAAGGTCAGTGGGAAGCCTCCTCGGCTATGCTGGGAACCTAGTTAAGACAATTGAAAAAAGCAATTATTATCTTCTTTAAGCCTGACGTCTGACTTTCCAAGTCAAGACACCTGTTTTCCAATTGGTCAGCAATTTACCAATGTCACTGGGGTGAGTGCACAGTGAGAAGAGCTGCTTCTGTTTCACTGATCGAAGGTGTCCATAGATTGTCATTTCTACTGAAGAGCTCCATGTATGGGCAGGTGACAGGCAGGTACTCAAAGCACCTCTTAGAAGACACTTCATCTGCCCAATACATCACCTTTGGCTGCATTTTACAACCTTTAACATGTCAACAGAGCAGCTTATGCACCTCCGGCGTATGTCAAGAGCAGGAGCAATACCACTGCCAACAGCACAGCAGCAACAGGGACAACATCAATAGCAGCACCAGCTGCCTTCTCCTCACTCCCATGCCCCTCCAAAGGACAGGTAATGGAAATTGAGGTCCAGTTGGAAGGAAGCTGGACCTTCAACACAATGTAAGAAGGCAGAAGATCAGTTCCCCTAACAAGTCCTGGCATATCAGGACATTTAGGCTTTCACGATGGGCTGCTGTTGATATATGCAGCCTGCTGGAGTTAAGACCTCCTTCTCATCACCAGCTACCCCCACTTTCCAATCACCACTTCTCATCAAGGAGCAGGTGATTAGGAGTGTTTATAATGCCTTGTGTGCAAAAGAGGAAAGGACAGTATTTGTGGAGAGTAACTGTGAGGTACAGGTGAAAGAGAGCAAAAGGCTGAGATTGTGAGAGTTCTGGCTATTCAAATGAGGATGTGAACTCCCTGCAAAAAAAGGGAATGCATGGAGCTGCAAAGTGTCTTGTCCTGAGGAGTGCTGTGTAGGAGAATGTAGGAAAAGTCAGACTGTGGGGCTTAGCACCTAAATGTCATTCAGCTGTCATGCCTGCCTGAGGTCCCAGATCCTTCTCCTGTATTGTCTCTTGGCTGGAGGAATGATATATCTGCTGCTTCTACCCATACCTGCTTAGTTGGAGAGGTTGTCCACTTCTTCCCATCTTTGATAGAACTCACCTCACTGCAGCCCTTTAGGTTCCACAGCAGGAAGCTCAAATAAGAGAAAGGGACCCGTGGAGCAGTGAACCCAGGTCTCTTCATCACTGCTGTGGTTACCACAGCTTCAAAAATCTAAGTTACTTTTGTAACATATGCTGTGGTGCCTTTAATTGGAAGTTGTTCCTTTGACAGAATGGATGCATCATACAACCAGCATGACTGATTAGCCGAAGAATCCAGAGGCAGCGTGCGAATATGTGGTTTTGGGACAAATCCTTAGCTGTGCCCGCCAATTAATAAATCGACCTACATACAGTTCCTCCATTCCAGCAGGTTCAAAGTACAGATGATTCTGCCTTTGGTGTTCATCGTGGTTGTATTATAAATGTTGCTTTACCATTTAACTTTGGATAAACACCCAGATAATTGGGTGGCACGGTACTACAGTGGTTAGCACTGCTGCTTCACAGCTCCCGGGACCTGGGTTCAGTTCCCGGCTTAGGTCACTGTCCGTGTGGAGTTTGCACATTCTCCTTGTGTCTGCATGGGTTTCCTCAGGGTGCTCTGGTTTCCCCCCACAGTCCAAAGATGTGTGGGTTAGGGTGATTGGCCATGCTAAAAAAAATTGCCTCTTAGTGTTGTGAGATGCGTAGGTTAGAGGGATTAGCGGGTAAATATGTAGGGATATGGGGGTAGGGCCTGGGTGAGATTGTGGTCGGTGCAGACTCGATGGGCCGAATGGCCTCCTTCTGCACTGTAGGGTTTCTATGATTTCTATGAATTGACTTAGAACAACATGGTATCCTAGCTGGAAATTTGCACATATTCTCAATACTTAGTTATTTGTGTTGAGGAATTAAATGATTGGCCTTTGGCTGCATACTTCTGAATTACCACTTTCCTTGTTGTTGAGTATTCTAATGAGTCCTTCATAAATCTATGGGTAATTTATTCAGTCGGGTCTCACAACAGTTGCACATTATTGCTTTTGTGGCCAAATGTGCCATTCCAGGAAATTTAAGACAAATATTCTATTTAACTCAACAGTTATTCATGATAAGTGCTCATTCTATCTGTTAAATGACAGTAAAACTCTGATTAGGCACACTGATGATTTATGCCCACATTTACTCTGTTTTTATCTTATATACTGGAATAAAAACTCTAAAAACATCAATACTACATGTATTTAATGTGTGAAATGGCTGAACTGTATACCATGAATCAAACTGGAAATCCTTGCAAGTATTCACTTTTAAATAAAAGATTCTATCCATCATATGACCACATATCTAGGGTCAAAACCCTATATGCTAATCCATTGCATAAAATTTGCTCCTTTTTTGAGCAAACTATAAAATCAAGTGTTTGTTCTGTGTACATTCAGGCAATGTCATTAAGTAATATACAGAATATTCAGATGGGTTTATGATAGTGCCTGCCTTTCACAAGTTCAAAAATGAAATGATTGTAAAGATGAACATAAGGACCAGTAAGCTTAAACTGTCCAATTTCACATCTTGCCCATGGAGATAAAATATTGTGCTCACTTGTTTCAATTTCTCTTGTTATTTAATTGTGGTGTTCATTACAAAATTTGCATTTAATGTTTTCAAGTGGTGAAAATAAGAATTTGCACATTATTTCTACCAGCCCTAAGTCATTATGTAATAAGAGATATTTAGAAAATGAAGTTTGCTGGCTCAACTTGGATCCTATTTGTTGCCAACTTTATTTAAAAAGTGCTTTTCAATTATTCAATTTTATCAATTAACTAAACAGCTATTTTTTAAGGAGAAATCTAAATTATTTTAGTTAATTATTAGAGTATGTTTAAAACTTTGCGTTTTACTTAAGTATATGATACTTACCTCAGTAATATCTCATACTATTAAATATTTCCCTGTAGCACTGTTATCATTACGTTTATTTGCTACACAACATACCTATTCCTTTCCTTAGCTCAGAATGAGTCCTTCAAATTTGGTGTCCTAGATAGAGGGTACTCTGGTCCAGTTACCTCTGAAAGGCTTCTTCCTTCTCTTCATGTGAGGTGTGATCTGTCTTAGCGACAGGGACATGAGATCTCAGAGTTAACTGTGCCAGCCTCAAAAGATGCGATTTGCCTGACTGCTCATAGCTCTTAGCCCCTCTGCCACCATGACTGAAATCCTTCTCAATCTCAAATCTTGAATTCCAAGACCCTGTTGCTAGCTTTGCTATAAGTTTTTATACACATTATTCAATTTTAAAATCATATTATTTTGATCCAGTAATGAATATAAAAATGTTATATTTATTTTCAGTGGAACTAAATTTACCATTGACATGTTAATTTCAAAGCATATTAATTCGAACATAAAACACATACATTCATTTCTTGCTGACTTCACCCTACTTCACTTTATGCAGCCAAAGTGGCTATATTTATCTAAATAAGAAGTGCACCATTTTCATAGGTTTAGAACATTAATTATTGAAAATAATTAATTTGTATCCTTTACTGAAGGCAATGACTTGCTGAGATATGGTTCTCATGTAAGTGGGCATGTTAAATGTGAACCTAAGTAATGTATCATTAGCCTTTGAGTGAATAAGGGACAGCACAGTCATGTTCAATTTTATCTTCACCTAACGTCCATATACAAGCAGTTTCTAGAGAGGAATGACTGGATACAAATCCAGGTTTGTCCTGTCATTTTTCAACTTTGAAAGCCCAGAGATGTTACAGTCAAATGTAGCAATCTGATTGTTATCACGATTGAGCACAGGCTGTGAAGTAAGACTGCAACTTTCTAGATCCACTTAGTTTACGAGAACACAATGCAATGAATGTATTCATCTACCGAACCATCAGAAAAAATAGCCCACTATTTTTTGTAGTGTATGTAGTCCATCAGCTACTCAATTGCAACACTTGAAAGGCCTTCCACTCTAGGAGATTTAATTTGCTCTTGGTGCATTAATTGTGCATTTAATAAGACTGTATTTTTGCCTTATCTCCTTAACACATTCACAGGAACCTTATATTATTGGAGCTTGAATGAATTACAACTAATAAACAACTGAGCAGCTGATCAAAAAATGGTGCTGCATCACTTTTTAGTAGATATGTGAGCATTATAGATAATGTTTAGGGTATCAAACCATCTCTGGAGATGTGCCAGTTGGGGCTCCAGTTGAATGAGGGAAGACATAAAGGGCCATGATACTGACAAGGATAATTTTATTATTGTGGATTACGTGGGGATGCTTTCTCCTTGTTTAATATAAACATGCAGCAAAAAAAATGGAAAAAGCTTTTTTTGATATGCAGAAAATTTCCAAGGTAAGTAATGATAATTATTGTCAATTAAGTTACATTTCTATGGGTCTTATGCGGGGGGGGGGGGGGGGGCAATAATTTTACAGTTATATAAGAGTAGGAAGTGCTGGAAATACCCAATGTTTCTGGCAGCATCTGTGGAGAGAGAAACAGAGTTAATGTTTCAAGTCAAAATTTTGGAGAAACCTTTATATGCAGTAGGTGGTTCAGATCAGGAATGCACTGCCTGAGTGTGTGAAGGCAGGTTTCGTTGACACATTCAAGACAAAATTGAATTATCTGATCAGGAAGAATGTGAAATGAGAAGGCAGGGTAATGGCACAGGCACTATATAAATTGCTCATTTGGAGAACTGGCGCAGACACGTGGGCTGAATAGTCTCCCTTATGCTGTAACAAAGCTCTAATATCAGATAATGTGTCAAGACACTTCAAGCATAATAATCATCCAAAAATTAACACTGAGCTAAAGAGATTCGTTCATGGGATGTGTGCAAGGCAAGGTTTATTTCCCATCCAATGCTTGCTATGTGACTTCAGAAGGAAGTGTGTCAGCATATTTGTGTGGAACTGGGATCGCATACAGACAGTTTCTTTCCCTAAATGACATTTAGTAAGTCAGCTGGGTTTGAAAGATTCCATTTTTTTTTGCACAACTTTTTATTTGCTTTTTTAAAAAAATTAATTTAGATTTTCAAAATGTCATGGTGGGATTTGAACTTACATTCTCTGAATTGTTGTTTCAGACCCCTGGTTTCCTAGTTCAGCATCATAATTACATTGACCTATATTAACAACATCACTACTGGACTTGTACCAAGAGTTAGTCAAAGAGATTGGTTTTAAGAAGGATTTAAAAGGAAGAAAAAAGTGAGGATGGAGAGAGTTTTAATGGAGGAATTTAATGGAGGGCTTGGGACCAAGATAGCAGAAAGTTCTATTACCAAATGTAGGGCAAAGGGAGTTTGGGGTTGGGGTGCTGGGACTTGGGTTGTTGCGTCGGAGGCCAAAGTTGAAAGAATGTTAGGATTCTTGTATGGTAGTAGAGTTTGAGAATATAGGGAGCAAGCCCACGGAAGAACTTGAAAATAGGATGAAAATTGTTAATTTGAGGTATTGATGGACTTAAGAACCAGGGCAGTCCGACAAGTGGAGAGGCAATGGGAAATTAAATGGTGCATGTTAGGATATGGGCAGAGGAGCTCAACTTTATGATGGGTGGAAGATGGGAACTCAGCCAGGAGAGCACTGGAATAGACTTTGTGGGTCTAAATTGAACATCACTGAAAATGCAATGCATGATTATCTCTCACTCATTCATGGATGTACACCAAATTCAAGGTGCCTGCTGATGCTAACTAGTGCTAATTGTGCTAAAAAATCATGAGAGGCTAGCACTGGTTAAAACAAGCTTGTGCTATTTAACCAGCCTGCATCTCTTAAAATGGTGTTGTATTGTGGTTGGAGCAGGCACTGAAAGTCATTCCTGGTCCTGACCTGAGAGAGATAGAAGAATGGGAGAGAAGAATCTCTCAGGTTTTGGATACTGCATTGGAGATCTTAGTAGAAGGGGTGCAAAGAAGGAGTGGTGTTTTTTTTTATCTGAAGAGACCAGGAAGCAATTCATGAGCCTCAACCCCTGATAAATTCAGCATTGCTCTATGACTCATCTATAATAATCTCTATCGAGACAAATTCCTGACATTCTTATGTTACACCACCCCTCGCACATTTAGCACTGCTGCAGGCATCATAACTGCATCTCATAGCTTGCATGAACTGTCAGCTATTCGACCATGAAAGCCTCATCAGTCACAACACTCACCAACATACTTAGCTCTCTTGCAAGACAAGGTGGGCTCAACTGAAGGCAGCAAGAGCTAACTGGAGGAGAACAGATGTGCTTGAACGTCCTATCCCTCAGAAAATGTTTTTGACTGTTATTGGGATGTCCTTTGCTGAAACTTGGGCTATACCTAAGTCTTCATCTCATGTATCACCTCCCCACAACAATCCTACACTCATTTCTCATTTACAAGCTACAAGGTAATGCAAGCACCTAAGAATTATGATGCAAAGGCGGCTCATGGGCACAGCATCCATGCAGTGAAAGCACATGAAATTTATAAAATCACATGATTCCATATAGCATATACAAGTCAACCATTCACCCTTATGCCTTTGTTTTCCATTTGCCTTTGCCTGTTATAGTATGCCTCCACAGTGCTATCCCCAGTTTGTGCAGCATGACTGGTGGAAGACAGCTGACTTTCAGTGGAAAAGACTGCAGATCATCTGCATGACTTAGCTTCACTCTGCACCACCTTGATATGGGTGTGTGGCAGTCTTGGCTGGCTGGCAAATAGGCAACAGCAGGTTGTGCTATGGCACAATTGGGAAGATCAATGCTGTCATCCTGAGGGAGGACAGCATTTTATGCTCTAGGAAGCCACTGCCACACTCCCTGGGCAGTGCCTCAGCATTCCTATTAATCTTTTGGAGGAAAGATTGCTGTACTATTGGGGCATCCTGCAAGCTTTTTTGCAGATGGTAATCCACAGCAATGGTGGCAGAAATGTGAGCTTGAATGGCAGTAAGCTGATATTGGATGAGAGGAGTCTGATCCTCAGTAGCAGCAAGCTGATCTTGCAGGACTTCTGTCTTTACTGCAGCATTCAGACATCTAGAAGAACTGTACAAAGCCCTGTGCCAAATTGATGCCAGATTACTCCCTGACATTGACAGCAGGCTTTCTGACAGGCTTTCCAATGCACCAAGTATTATCTAATTTGCCTGATGTTCCTTCTCCTCCTAACCTTTCATGCACCAGTTCTGGAGCTGTTCATTGTTAAGCTGGTACCAAGGCCAGTCCCCTCATGATGCCATAGTTGTGCAGGTTGCAACAGACCAAAATAATTTTAGCCCTCCCTCTGCTGAGTGTTGCAGAGCTCCTCCAGAGCAATTCAGAAGCATTGCTTCACCACTACAAATGTCTGCCCATTTCAAGTGACAGCATGATTTTCATTGTATAGGAGCTGTGTCCGTATGCGTGGATCGTACTCTCAAGGTATTTGCCACCTAGGGGCTTCCAATTTGCCATGCTGGCTTATGCAAATGGCAGTCACTGAATGCACACTACATATCTGCTGCCAAAATACTGGTTATTGACTTGCATAATTCTCTCCATATAATCACACACAAACTAGATATTAAGGAGTGGAATCTACTTCACACTGCATAGTGAACAGCTGACATGAAGAATCTTGTAATAATGATAACATCTTGTGTACTGCTGCTGTACATTGCCTGTATCACTTCTCCTCAGAATCATCTGAAGTGGCTCCAGTTTCTGCTTTGTTCCTCCTGGAGGTCCAACCAATGTAGTGCAGAGTGCAGTAGATCATACTCATTCTGGAGATCAAGATTGGCGCACGATGAAGGGTGTCTCCATATCTGTCCAACCACCTGAAGCACATCTTCAGCATGCTGATGGCTTGTCAGTGGTACATCAGATTGTCATATGGCTTTCACTGTATCTCTCTTGAGCCTAATTGGTTGGGTTCCTCATATTCCTCATCAGCAACATTTTAAAAAGGTTTTCCTTGTCTCCAATCAACAAACTAGTAAGTCAGATTAGAAGTATAAAGTGGCCAGAAAGTGGACTGCCCCAGGCAGAAGGCATCATGGCTGTTGCCTGGGAATCTAGTGCGCACCTGGATAAATATCTTTTTGTGATTGCACACCAGCTGCACATTGATGGACTGGAAGCCCTTATGATTGATATCCCTCGCAATTTGGGAGTGCTACAATTGCCATATGTGGGATGTCAGACAAAGCCATAAACCTAAGCACCTAAGCTGTTACAGGCAAAAGAAGCTGAGGGCATTGGTGATTTTTAACGAAAGTCCGGGAAACCCATGGACACATAGGTTGCAAAAGCAATGTTATTACTACTGCAATTGGCTAATTAATATATTGAAATTGACAACTTGTCTCTCCCAATGAGTTTGGTGGCATTCAACCCACTGCATTGCAGCTGGATGTGGGTTGGGCCCAACTTCCCAATCTGCTGTCAACTTCCCAAATTTACGACCTCCCTTCTGACCTCCTATACAATTGCAATTCAGAAAGTTCAGCCTAATGGTACAGTAGTGGCATATGACTGGTAAAATTGGATTTTCAGTTTTTAGCTGATGCTGCATGCTGATGTTGAAATACAGGGTGAAGGATATGAGGAGAGAGGAACGAGAATATATATTTTCTATCATGTACAACTCAAATTAGCCATGAAAACAAAACTGAGAATCTTGGAATGCTACATCTCACCAACTTTGACATACAGAAATAAGTGTTGGGTAATCAAATAAGCAATGCAGGAAAGAATTGAGTTCTTTTTAGGCAAATAACGAAGATATTTTGGAAAAGTTACATTACCGATGAAGAGGTATTAGTAAAATCTGAGACCAAAAGAACTTTGCTGACCAAGATCAGGAAATGACAGTTTGAAGTTCTTAGGCAGATGATAAGAAATCATGATGTAGAAAGTGTGATGCTGATGGAAAAGGTCAATGGTAAAAGCGATCAAGGTAGACAAAGAACCATCTTTTTAAAGAGCTTCACAGATTAGATGAATGTACTATCACAAAAATGACCCATGCCTTCAGAGCAAGATCAACATGGGGGTCCATGGTCACCAAGGACCTTTCTTTCAAGAGATGATGCCCGCAGAGAAAACAATCACATTCAACAGGATATTCACACACAATGAATTACTTTTTGAAGTGCATCATTCCTGTTCTGGAGGCAAACACACAGCTGAATTTTCATTCTTTCCACTTGGTAGAATTGGATATGTAGTGTCTTGAAAATGGGAGCTGATGACATATTGTCCCATCGCCAACATTACTATACCATGGCAATACCTAGTAGACTCCACTGACTCATGGATGGAGCAGCCAAGGAGTAGATTCACTTAAAATGGATGTTGGGGTGCTTTGACTATCATGTTTGACTTGATTTCACACAAGGGTGCACCAAGCAATTTCAAGTAAAGTTTATTTATTAGTCACAAGTAAGGTTTACATTAACACTACAATGAAGTTACTGTGAAATTTTCCGAGTCGCCACATTCCAGCACTTGTTTGGGTAATGCACCTTACCAGCACATCTTTCAGACTGTTGGAGGAAACCCACACAGACACGGAGAGAACCCAGGCAATATCAGTCTGTTTCAGCTGAATGAGACCTTAAAAATAAAGATCTTTCTAATTTTGTGGGGCTGGGTTCAAGAGAAGTGTTCCTCTTGAGTCTCTCAGGTATTCAGCACCTTCCTTTGGATGGTGAGCAGAAAAGAGGTAAAGGGACAGTTGTTACACTTCTCGTGAATTCTTGGAAAGGTACCATGAGTGATGGGAGCAGTGTAGGGTATAGTGGAGGAGTGGTCTAAGTTATCCCAGAGGTGGTGGTATCATGCTGGAGTTGGCGAAAATGGAAGAGGATTGTGCTTTGCATAATGGTGGGGTGAAATGTGAGAACAAGGGGGACTGAGGGTCGTGGCACAGGAGATGGACTGCACGCTGTTGAGGGCCCTGGCAACAACTAGGTGGGAATCCATGGTTGAGGAAAAAGGAGCACATGTTAGAAACACCACTTTGGAAGGTGGCATCATTAGAACAAATGCGACAGAGGCAAAGCAACTGAGAGAAAGGGATGGAGTCTTTACAGGATGTAGGGTGTGAAGAGCTATAGCTTTAGATAGCTGTGGGTGTCAGTAGGCTTGTGGTGGATATTGGTACAGAGACGGAAATAGAGACAGAAAGGGAAGGGAAGGGAAATGTCTGAATTGAATCAGGTGAAGGTGATGGAGGAGTGGAAACTGGAAGCGAAGTTGATTAATTTTTCGCAGTCTGGATGAGAGTATGAAGCGACACCAAAATAGTCATTGATGTACCGGTAAAGGAGTTGTGGGAGGAGACCTGGGTACAAAATAAATGTCACTGACTGGTCTGTGTGTAAATTTGCATTTGAAATATTACTTCCAGGAGCAAGAGTGAAACTTATCAGTTGATCTATTAATTGTAAATAACTATAATAATCTTACCAAGGTCATTCTTCCATCACCCTTTATCTACAAGATGCCACTCAGCAGCTACAGTATACAGGTCAGCTCCAAAATCTTTTGACTCCTGGCCTAAGTGGAGCCAGCTAGTTTTAAACCACCCCACCCCCCGCCACCTCGCCGCACCACCCACCCACCCCTCCCGACCCCACCACCCCCCTTCCGCACCACCCACCCACCCCTCCCGACCCCACCACCCACCTTCCGCACCACCCACCCACCCCTCCCGACCCCACCACCCCCCTTCCGCACCACCCACCCACCCCTCCCGACCCCACCACCCACCTTCCGCACCACCCACCCACCCCTCCCGACCCCCCCACCCCCTTACCCCCAACCCCACCCAGCCCCACCACCACCCCCCCTCCCCACACCCTACCCCCACCACTACCACCACCCCACACCACACCCCACCTCCCACATCCTCAGCCCCCACCCCCACCCCCCCACAAACCCCATCCCCACCCCCCCACACACACACACACATCCACCCCCTCACCCCCCACCCCCCCACACCTCCCACACCCCCCCCCACCTCAACCCCCACCTCCCACACTCCCCCACCCCACCCCCCACACCCCCCACAACCCCACACCCCCCACCTCAACCCCACACCCCCCACCCCACACCCCCCCACCTCAACCCCACACCACCCCACCTCACCCCCACCCCAGCCCACCACAACCCACATCCCCCACCCCACCCCCCACACCTCCCCATCCCCCACAACCTCACTCCCCAACCCCACCCCACAGCCCACCTCCACACCCACTCCCCACAACCCCCACCCCACCCTCCACACTCCCACCTCCCCACCCATCTCCCCTCTCCTCCCATCATCCCCTACCCCCACCCCCCATCACCCCCCAATACCCCACCTCCCCATCATCCCGTACCCCCACCCCCACCCCCCCATCACCCCCCTACACCCACACCCCCATCGCCCCCCTACACCCACACCCCCATCACCCCCCTACCCCCACTCCCCCAGCCCCCAACCCCCATCACCCCCCCTACCCCAACCCCCCTACCCCCACCCCCCATCACCCCCCCTACCCCAACCCCCCAACCCCCACCTCCCCATCACACCCCCTACCCCCAACCCCCATTACCCCCAATCCCCATCACACCCCCTACCCCCATCCCCCCATTGCCCCCCACCGCCATCCCCCATCACCCCATCACCCCACCCCCCATCACCCCCCTACCCCCCATCACCCCCTACCCCCACCCCCATCACCCCCCTACCCCCCCATCACCCCCTACCCCCACCCCCTACCCCCACCCCCCCGTCTCCCACCCCACCCCTACCCTCTCCCCCCTACCTCCACCCTCTCCCCGCTACCTCCACCCTCTCCCCCCCACTACCCCCACCTCCCTACCCCCCACCTCCACTCTCTCCTCCTCTCCTCCCTACCCCCATTTCCACCTTCTCCCCCCATCTCCACCCTCTCCCCCCTCTCCTCCCCACCCCCATCTCCACCCTCTACCCCCTACCCCCATCTCCAAATTCTACCCCCTACCCCTATCTCCAAACTCTACCTCCTACCCCTATCTCCCCCCTCTACCCCCATCTCAACCATCTCCCCCCGCCCCCATCTCCCCCCGCCCCCATCTCCCCCTGCCCCATTCTCCCCCCTCTCCCCCCCATCTCCACCTTCTCCCCCCTACCCCCCATCTCCACCCTCTCCCCCTACCCCCATCTCCCCCCCATCTCCACCCTCTACCCCCTACCCCCATCTCCACCCTCTATCCCCTACCCCTATCTCCAAACTCTACCTCCTACCCCCATCTCCCCCCTACCCCATCTCCCCTAACCCCCATCACCCCCTCTCCCCCCTACCCCCATCTCCCCCCCTCCCCATCTCCCCCCTCTCCCCCCTCTCCCCCCTACCCCCATCTTCCCCCTCTCCTCCCTCTCCCCCACCCCCATCTCCCCCCTCTCCCCATCTCCCCCTCCCCATCTCCCCCTCCCCCCATCTTCTCCCTCTCCCCCTACCCCCCTCTCCCCCTACCCCCCTCTTCCCCCCTACCCCCATCTCCCCCCCTCCCCATCTCCTCCCCCTCCCCTGACCGCCATCTCCCCCTACCCCCATCGCACCCCCATCTCCCCCCCATCTCCCCCCTACCCCCATCTTCTCCCTACTCCCATCTCCCCCAATCTCCCCCCCTACCCCCATCTCCCCCCCACCCCCATCTCCCCCCCATCTCCCCCCTACCCCCATCTCCCCGACCCCCATCTCCCCCCATCTCCCCCCTACCCCCATCCCGCCCATCTCCCCCCTACCCCCATCTCTCCCCATGTCCCCCCTACCCCCATGTCCCCCCTACCCCCATGTCCCCCCTACCCTCATCTGCCCCCTATCCCCATCTCACCCCCATCTGCCCCCTATCCCCATCTCCCCCCCATCTCCCCCATCTCCCCCCTACCCGCATCTCCCCCCCACCCCCATCGCCCCCTCTCCTCATCTCCCCCCCGACCCCCATCTCCGCCCCCATCTCCCCCCCCGACCCCCATCTCCCCCCCACCCCCATCTCCCCCCCCCACCCCCATCTCCCCTCTCCCCCCCTCTCCCCCCATCTCCACCCTCTCCCCCCATCTCCACCCTCTCCCCCCATCTCCCCCTATCTCCCCCTCTCCCCCCATCTCCACCCACTCCCCCCTACCCCCATCTCCCCCCATCTCCACCCACTCCCCCCACCCCCATCTCCCCCCTCTCCCCCCCCTCTCCACCCACTCCCCCTACCCCCATCTGCCCCTATCTCCCCCATCTCCCCCCTACCCCCATCTCCCCCCTACCCCCATCTCCCCCCTACCCCCATCTGCCCCCTACCCCCATCTGCCCCCTACCCCCATCTGCCCCCTATCCCCATCTCCCCCCATCTCCCCATCCCCATCTCCCCCCTACCCCCATCTCCCCCCTACCCCCATCTCCCCCCACCCCCATTTCCACCCTCTCCCCCCATTTCCCCATCTCCCCCCATCTCCACCCTCTCCCCCCTGCCCCCATCTCCCCCCATCCCCATCTCCCCCCCATCTCCCTGATATCCCCCCTTTCCCCCTGAGCCCCATCTCCCCCATATCCCCCCTTTCCCCCTGACCCCCATCTCCCTGATATCCCCCCTTTCCCCCTGACCCCCATCTCCCCCCTATCTCCCCCATCTTCCCCCTCTCCCCCCCACCCAATTTCCCCCCTCACCCCCACCCACATCTCTCCCCTCTCCCCCTACCCCCATCTCCCCCCTCCCCCCACCCCCATCTCCCCCCTCCCCCCACCCCCATCTCCCCCCTCTCCCCCCCACCTCCATCTCCCCCCCACCTCCATCTCCCCCCCACCTCCATCTCCCCCCTCTACCCACTACCCCCATCTCCCCCCCTCCCCATCTCCCCCCTCTCCTCCCTCTCCCCCCTACCCCCATCTCCCCCAACCCCCATCTCCCCCCATCTCCCCCTACCCCCATCTCCCCCATCTCCCCCATCTTCCCCCTATTCCAGAATTCCAGAGATTCACCACCCTTTGAGTGAAGAAGTTCCTCCTCAACTCCGTTCTAAACCGCCCCCCACTTTATCTTGAGGCTGTGCCCTCTAGTCCTACTGTCCTTTCTGAGCGGGAAGAGCCTCTCCACCTCTACCCTATCCATCCCATTCAACATCTTATACGTCTCAATGAGATCTCCCCTCATTCTTCTACCTCCTATCCCCACTACCTCCATCTCCCCCCTCTCCCCCGACCCCCATTCCCCCCCACCCCCATCTCCCCCCTCTCCCCCTCTACCCCCATCTCCCCCCCCACCCCCATTGTGCCCGTTTTCATGTGTGAAAATTTTGTAAAGTCGGAGTGAGGCGAGTAGCGCCCACCTCCGCACCAGTGCACCCTTTGCCAAGGCCCGAAATGGGCGCAATGGCCATTTAAATGCATTTGCATATATTTAAATTGACATAATGGGCTACATGCTCAACTTTCCCAGCACTTCCCCCTTTACCACTGCATTTGCCCATCTGGAATTGATGCAAATCGGACATGCTCCATGTAAGTCCAATTCTGGCGTTCCATCAGTAAGGGTTAGTGAGGAAGTAAGTGTTGAGCGTTTGATGGCTCTCTGCTTGATATATGTGTGTGTGTGTGTGTGTGTGTGTGTGTGTGGGGAGGAGGGGTCCTACTGCCACTCTACATGTGATCAGTTGTGGGGGCAGAGAGTCTGCTGCCACTCTGCCTGTGATCAGTGGGAGGGAAGGGGAGGGTGGGATCATCCAGGATTATCTGGCCAGGGAAGGATGTGGCATAGAGTTATAGAAGTTTACAGCATGGAAACAGGCCCTTTGGCTCAACTTGTCCATGCTGCCCTTATTTTTTTTAAACCCTTAAGCTAATCTCAGTTGCCCGCATTTGGTCCCTATCCTTCGATACTCACCGTACCCATGTAACTATCTAAATGCTTTTCAAAGATAAAATTGTACTCGCCTCTACTACTATATCTGGTAGCTTGTTCCAGACACTCACCACCCTCTCTGTGAAAAAAAATGACCCCTCTGGACACTTCTGTATCTCTCCCCTCCCACTTTAAACCTATGCCCTCTAGTTTTAGGCTCCCTTACTTTTGGGAAAATATATTGACTATCTACCTTGGCTGCGTCCTTCATTATTTTATAGATCTCTTTAAGGGCATCCCTCAGCCTCCTACACTACAGAGAAAAC